>NC_044978.1:63347759-63630819 GCF_008728515.1 Papio anubis
GTATTTACATATGAAAGTCAATGCAGATATACACCATTTTCCTCATTTTTATAAAAATTGTAGCATACTATACACACTTTCTGCATTTTGGTTGTTTCATTTTATAAAAGGTGCTGAATATATTTTCATACGAAATGATAAAAAGCTTCTGTGTTTTGTTTGTTTGGTATTCTTTTCTGGCTACAAATCATTCCACTATATGAATATTTCAGAGTGTATTTAATCACTACTGAGGTACATTACAAAACAATGCTGCAATCCACAATCTTTTAAATACATGCTATTCTTACACTCTTGGTATATTTGTATGATGAATTTTTACATGAAATTGCTGAAACAAAGGATATATGCTTATATAATTTTGCTTATTTTGGGGAATATTCTTAATGTTGACAATAATGGACTAATTTGGCATTCTGTGAAACATTTTCAGGCATAAACTTACTCTTTTATTTTGAGCATGTTCTTCATGATTAAATAATTAGATATTTGTTGGTTAACATTATCTTAATTTTCTTTTGGAAGATTTCAATTATGCATACGATAGAACATTTTTGCCTGCTTTTAATATCTATCTTTTCTCTCTGATTTGTAAACTTTACACAAATTGTTTAATTGTATTTAGATTTTGATTGTGCTTTCTACATCCTTTGCTTTAATTTTTGCAGTATGTCTTTATCTTTGTGTTCCTTCTAATTTTATATTATCTCCTTGATTTTATTTATTTTATTTTATTATTTAGTTTGTTTTGTTTCATGGCAGAGTTTTTCAGTCTGTCACTCAGGTTGGAGGGCAGTGGTGCCACCTTTGGCTCACAACAACCTCCACATCCTGGGTTCAAGGTAGTAGCTGGGATTACAGGTGTGAGCCACCACACATCCCTAATTTTTGTGTTTTTAGTAGAGACAGGGTTTCACCTTGTTGGCCAGGCTGATCTCGAACTTCTGACTTCTAGTGATCCACCAGTCTCAGCCTCCCAAAGTGCTGGGATTACGGGCATGAACCACTGCACACAGACTATTTCTGTGATTTCAAAACATTTTCTTAGTTTTTCTAGGCTGTCTTTCATCACCTTTTCATATTTCCTTATGTCTTCCTTATTTTTCTATTTTTGTTTTTGAGTTTTTTTTCCGTAGAGAGTTTTTACTTAATTATTTTAATGCATTAATTTTTTCAGCGTTTATCTGTTTATTGGTCACATTTTTTCTTAATATTAATTTTATAACAATTTTTGTAATCATTTTTTTTTTCAAATTGCATGTATTTCTAGACATTGTACTTGTCTTCTTTTTAGATTTCCTATTAAATGGTCCTATTTTGGTAACTTTGGATCAACTATTTTAAGATTTTTGTATTGTGAGGTGTGGTCAGGATATTATAATTGTTTTTCTTAGCTTAAAATATTTTTTTCTCTTAGCTGTCACAAAGTCAGGCTTATTCCTGCAAACATTTCTGTGTAAATATTTTAATTATTTTAATTATTTGTTTCCTTACTTTTTATATGTTTTTTTTTTTTTCTTCTTCTTCTTCTTCTTCTTCTTCTTTTTTTTTTTTTTTAATCTCTGACTCTTTTTTTTCTCTCTAAAATCAAAACAAGGGGTTTTCAAGCATCACCTAAATGTCTCAGTTTTCACCCTTTTGCATCTCAGAGTGTGACCCACAACTTCATAATTGTGTTTGAAGTTGGCAATGACTCCCATTAAACTCTTATTTTACTCTATTCATATTTCTTCGAGGATGACGTTCGTGTGAACTTACTGAGTTTCATCAACCCTTAAAAATGTTATAGACATAGTTTCTTGTTTTGTTAAAATTGAAGTTTCAATTTCTGTCTTCTATTCTTTTTCTATTTGAATTATATCTAGAAAGAGAAATGAAAAATGTCTTCATTTATATAGCTCTGTTTATAGTAGGTGTCTCAAGTTGGCACTTACTTAATAACCAATGCTTATACAGAAATAGAAAAATGACATTCCAGTTTTTATGTTTTTTCTTTCCTTGCATTAAAAAAAATGATTTTTTTTTTCAGAAACAATAGTATAAAACTAATAAAACTGTCAACATTTAAGAGCCAGAGACTTCTACGTTTTCTTTTTTGAGATGGAGTTTCACTCTTTTACCCAGGCTGGAGTGAAGTGGCACAATCTCAGCTCACTGCAACCTCTGCCTCCCAGGTTCAAGCGATTCTCCTGGCTAAGACTTCGATTAGCTGGGATTACAGGCGCATGCTACCACGCCTGGCTAATTTTTGTATTTTTAGTGGAGATGGCGTTTTGCCATGTCAGCCAGGCTGCCATCCAACTCTTGACCTCAGGTGACCCACCCACTTTGGCCTCCCAAAGTGCTGGGATTATAGGTGTGAGCCACCGTGCCCGGCCATGGCATACGGTTTTAGATTGTATTATGACAAATCAGCCTAAAGACACGAACCTAAATTACTAAACATGGGTGCTTCAGCATAAGTTAACAGTGAATTTGAAATTGTAATTTGATTAAGATATTAATGAGCTTATTTTAAAAATTATATCTAAACATGTAAAATCAGATTAAATGGAGATCTGACAAATTGACTCGAACCTACTTTATGGCCACTTCATATTCCCCTTTGGATAACCACATCCTGCAATTGGCAATTAAATTTATCAAATGGATATGAGCTACCAAATGAGCAAATAAATATCACGCACTTGTTAATTCATTTATTTGCTCATTAGTCATTCAATAAATATTTATTCAACACACAATTATATATTGTGTACCTGTTGCATATTGCTTAAGATAATTGTGACCTTGCCCTTGAAGAGTTTAAAATCTATTGGAAAGAAAAATATTTAGAAAATAAAGAAAAGTGTAAAGTTTTTAAAAAAGGAAAAATAGTTTTATATGTGTATAAAATTAAACCTTTCTTATGTTAAGCTGTGTTCTTACGTTTTGTAATACAAAGGATAAAATATTTTTGCTAATGTCCTATCCATTTGTCATACTGAAAAATTAACAATAAAATTAAGACCATAGAATATTCAAATATAAATTAACCCAAACAAGCTGTAAATTGTATCAACAGAATTTGAACCAAGATTTTATATGAGATATTTTCTATTATTTTTATATTTTTGTGAATTATTCAATATTTTCTATTCTAAATATTTTTAAGTTCAATAACATGAATCATTTGCCTACACACTATTTTAGAAAGCCATTTTATATGGAAGGGTGAAATTTATAGGCAAAATATTTAAACTCCTGCCAATTTAATATTATATTTAATAGGGTCTTACTTAGTTTTATTTTATTCTGCAAAATTCATTTTTTCCAATAGACAAATATTCATCAAAATATTAGAAGAGTGTTATTTAAAGTTAGGTTTCTTCAGCTGTTACAAAATTATTTGTAGATTAACCTAATTGTATTAGTGTTATAATTTACAACAATAATAGTAATTACAATTTATTGGATATATACCTTGTGACAAACATTATGCTAAGCACTCAGCATGCATTTTTATTATTTAAATTCCCTCTGAAGTGGGAAATGCTATTTTATGCATTTTTAAAAGAAAAAACTGGGAATTATTAAGGATGCTTCTGTTGCCTCACATAACATATTTTAGAAACTAGGTTTCAACCCCCGGTTGTCTGACTCCAGACCCTACACCCTTATAATCAATCTCCTTAGCTGCCCACACGAATTAGACAAATTGTGTACCCCATTAAAAAAATGAAACCTATTTACTGAATATTGTGAACAGAGAATAGGTTATCACCAATTATCAATCCTCAGTTATCCCACCTAGTTTTCCATATCAGAATATATTCTGATATATATACAGGAAGAGGCCTAAGTATCCTCTTCCTTTGGTGTGACACATGACAATATTAATGACTTCTTTATTAATGTCTTTTTTTTTTTTTTTGCCCTGGCTTGGCTGTGTGGTGGTTAGATTTTTTTCTCCACAACGAGTTGCCAGTCTCAGCGTACAATTTAAACAGTGTCTGAGTAGATCAAGTTCAACCTGAGTAGCTCAAGTTGAACCTGAGTAACTCAATTTCAAGTAAGATTATGATTTCTTTTAGTGCATAGTTATTTCAAGCTAAAATCAGTTAGAATAGGTTCAAATTCTCTTTGAAGATTTGTCTTCCAATATTATAACCTTAGAAACCAGACATAATTTTTCATTAGTGTATTAATTACCAATATTTAATAAGAGAGTTATGAGCTTAAAACGTGAAATAAGTTCTTACTTTCCTAATGTGCAAAAATACATAACCATTGTTAATCTTTTTTGTAAGATCCAGGCCACTAACGTCTTATTTATTTTTCAGTTTGAAACAAAATATATTTAACATATAAATTATATTTAGAATGAGGTTTATTTTCTATATACCAAGGATAGTAAATCTTAGCAATGTTCTCTAGGACTTCTGCTATAATGTGTGACTACTTGTTTTGCTTTTTACTTACTTCACACCACTCCACACTCCAGCCCCAGAAAAAGTTGAAGAAATTATAACTGCAAATAATAACCCAAATATGTACTGTACTTTATAAATTTGTGACCATTATTTTCTTTAACAAATATTTACTCACCACCCACAAAACGCTAGACACTATATTTCACAGTAGAGAAACAAAACCAAACAATAAAAACCTAATAGAGCCTTGCTTTCATGGAAATTGCTTTCTGTCTGAAGACATCAACCAACATATTAAAAATAAATTTTAAAATAAATGCTGATATATTCTGTAAAAGAGTAGTTACAATATGAAGAATTGAATATTGAAAAAAGGTCAGGGAAGGTTTTCTGAGCAAGTGTTGACTGAACTAAGATTTGAAGGAGTAGGATGGGTGACAAGGAAAGTGGCTTTTAAGTACACAGATCAACAGGTGAAAGAGCCCGCAGTATGAGTGTTATGGGGTAAAGGGACTGGAGGACATTTTGGAAGGCACAGGCATCAGGATCCAAGGAAAGAGTGCATAATAACAATGTTGCTGAATGCAGAGATCAATATTCAGCAACATGGATGTTTGGTGCAAAATGTAGTTGGATTGTGAGAGATGAGTCAAACCTTCCAGGATACTATAGACCACAATGTTGGATTTTATTCTTAGAGAAATGAGAAGGCATGGAAAGAAGTGAAACAGTAAATGTGTTGGAAGGTGGGCCTGTGGTCATAATTTGATTGTTATTTTATAATTATCTCCCTTTCAGAAAAAGGAATTTGAGCAGAACAAGAGTAGACACAGGTAGATGCCTTACAGCAGTCCTGGTGAAAGAGAAGACATTTTGGTGAAAGAAGAAGGGTTAGGGAATAAAACCTGACCTGTAATCCTAGCAGTTTGCGAGGCCGAGGCGGGCGGATCACGAGGTCAGGAGAGCGAGACCATCCTGGCTAACACGGAGAAACCCTGTCTCTATTAAAAATACAAAAAAAAAAAAAAATTAGCTGGGCATGGTGGCGGGCGCCTGCAGTCCCAGCTACTTGGGAGGCTGAGGCAGGAGAATGGAGTGAATCCGGGAGGCGGAGCTTGCAGTGAGCAGAGGCCATTGCCCTCCAGCCTGGGCGACAGCTCACCGTCTCAAAAATAAATAAATAAATAAATAATAAAGAATAAAATCTGAACTACTCTACTCAGAGGATTTTTTTTTCCAATAGTTCAACAGGATAATATACAAGAACACTTGTCTTTCGCTCTCACTTGTGTAGGATCGGAAGAGAGCATGTTCAACCCTGCTTTCCATGTTTGTACTTCGTTTTCTAAGGGATGATTAGCAAGCGGCTGTTTTTTTCAAAAGCTAGCCTCACGATAGCAGGTGGTTTGTCCAAAAAAGAAAAAAGTGTCTGAAAGAAAAGGAAAGAATTAGATAATTACATTTCCTGAGACCCAAGGGACAAAAAGTGAGGGGTAGATGTTTATACTCTGCTCCCAAGAATGGTCATAGGAAAATTTTTGCTCCCCAAGATGGAGCGGTGCCTCAAAGTGGGAAACTATATCATGTAGAAAAATCTTTGAGAGCTTTCCGGGAGATACTGGCAGAGAGGGAATGTATAATATAGACAGCAAAATCTGCCTTCTAATCAACAGTGTGTTTTGGAAAGTAAGCAATTCCAGTCTACAATGAACTGGAGTCCTAAGGACTTTCCCCAAGATCCTTAGGTTTCTTTTTTTTTTTCTTTTTTTCTTACTTTAAAGTTCAGGGCACATGTGCACAATGTGAGCTTAATTTACATAGGTATACATGTGCCATGTTTTATTCTTGCGCCATTGACTTGTCATTTGGTAGAAATTATATTTCCTAATGCTATCCTCAGCCCTCTCCCCACAATGGGACAGTGTGTGATGTTCCCCTTCCTGTGTCCAAGTGAGTCTCATTGTTCAGTTCCATCTATGAGTGAAACATCTCGCGGTATTTGGTTTTTCTGTTCTTCGCGATAGTTTGCTGAGAATGATGGTTGCAGCTGCATCCATGTCCCTACAAAGGACAGGAACTCATCTTTTTATGGCTGCATAGTATTCCATGGTGTATATGTGCCACATTTTTCTTAATCCAGTCTATTAAGCTGATGGACATTTGGGTTGATTCAAGTTTTGTTATTGTGAATAGGTACCACAATAAACATACGTGTGCATGTGTCTTTATAGCAACATGACTTATAATCCTTTAGGTATATCCCAGTAATGGAATGACTGGGTCAAATGGTATTTCTAAGTTCACAGATCATCAGGAATTACACTTACATCTTCCACAATGGTTGTGAACGGATTTGCAGTCCATCAACAGTGTAAAGTGTTCCTATTTCTCCACATCCTCTCCAGTACCTGCTGTTCCTGACTTTTTTAATGATTGCCATTCTGATTGGTGTGAGATGGAGTATCTCATTGTAGTTTTGATTTGCATTTTCTCTGATGTGATGACATTTTTCATGTGTCTGTTGACTACATGAATGTCTTCTTTGAGAAGTCATCTGATTCATATCCTTTGCCCACTTTTTGATGCGTGGGGTTGTTGTTTTTTTCTTGTAAGAAATTTCATTGAGTTCTTGATAGGTTCCGGATATTAGCCCTTTGACAGATGAGTAGATTACAAAAATTTTCCCCCATTCTGTAGATTGCCTGTTCACTCTAATGGTAGTTTCTTTTGCTGTGCAGAAGCTCTTTAGTTTAATTAGATCCCATTTGTCAATTTTGGCTTTTGTTGCCATTGCTTTTGGTGTTTTAGACATGAAATCCTTACCCATGCCTATATCCTGAATGGTATTACCTAGGTTTTTTTTTTTTTTTTTTTTTTTTTTTGAGACAGAGTTTCACTCTGTTGCCCAGGCTGGAGTGCAGTGGCGCAATCTCGGCTCACTGCAAGCTCCGGCTCCCGGGTTCACGCCATTGTCCTGCCTCAGCCTCCCCAGTAGCTGGGACTACAGGCGCCCACCACCATGCCTGGCTAATTTTTTGTATTTTCGATAGAGACAGGGTTTCACCATGTTAGCTAGGATGTTCTCGATCTCCTGACCTCATGATCCGCCCTCCTTGGCCTCCCAAAGTGCTGGGATTACAGGTGTGAGCCACCATGCCGGCCAACCTAGGTTTTCTTCTAGGGTTTTTATGGTTTTAGGTCTAACATTTAAATCTCTAATCCATCTTGAATTAATTTTCAATTAAGGAATAAGGAAAGGATCCAGTTTCAGTTTTCTACTTATGGTTAGCCAATTTTCCCAGCACCATTTATTAAATAGGGAATCCTTTCCCCATTTCTTGTTTTTGTCAGTTTTGTCAAAGATCAGATGGCTGTAGATGTGTGGTATTATTTCTGAGGGCTCTATTCTGTTCCATTGGTCTATATCTCTGTTTTGGTACTAGTACCATGCTGTTTTGGGTACTGTAGCCTTGTAGTATAGTTTGAAGTCAGGTAGTGTGATGCCTCCAGCTTTGTTCTTTTGGCTTAGGATTGTCTTGGCAATGCAGGGTCTTTTTTGGTTCCACATGAACTTTAAAGCAGTTTATCCAACTTACAAGGGAAGTAAAGGACCTCTTCAAGGAGAACTACAAACCACTGCTCAGTGAAATAAAAGAAGACACAAACAAATGGAAGAACATTCCATACTCATGGATAGGAAGAATCAATATTGTGAAAATGGCCATACTGCCCAAGGTAATTTATAGATTCAATGACATCCCCATTAAGCTACCACTGACTTTCTTCACAGAATAGATTTCTTTTTTTGAAGGAGAGGAAAAGGGGCTGTCTTCCCCACAATGACTCAGCATTGATTTCCTACAATCTTGGTATGTGTAGGCTCCACCAGTTTTAATGTGATATAGAGAAACAATTCCTGCAACTCAAATGTCATACAACAAATATTTATTAGCCACCATGCAGTGACGTGCAACTTCTCTGCTTCTACTTAGTAACAGATTATTTTGTAATTGGTCTTCTAAGAAGTCAGTTATTCTATTAACACATTGTGTATATATCCCCCAATCCTTTACACTATCAGCAGGGGTCTGAAGAAACTGACATACGGCAAAATGCATAGCTTCAGTTGGCATTTTTCTGATAAATCAAAATAACAATCAAAAAAGTCTCTTGTAACAGAATGTAAATCTCAGCTTTTGGAAAGGCAAAGCATTGAACATCAGAAAGAGCTGCTGTTAACATGTAATGAATTCCTGGGACAAGATACACTATAAAGCATATTGGAGAAAAATTCATTAGAAACCATGTTAGGTTAATGGGTGCGAAAATATAGTTAGAATGAAAAAGATCTAGTATTTGATAGCACAATAGAGTAACTACAGTCAACAGTAATTTATTGTATATTTAAAAATAATTAAAAGAGTGTAACTGGATTGTTTGCAACACAAAGAAGGGATAAATATTGGAGGTGATGGATACCTCATTTACCCTGATGTGATTATTACACATTGTATGCCTGTATCAAAATATCTCATGTACCCCATAAATACATACACCTTCTATGTACCCACAAGAATATAAAATAAAATAAAAGTATACAAAAAAATAAAACTAATAGCAAAAAATATGTTTAGGGAAACACTGTCATTTAAATTAAGGTTTGAGCAAATGTAGATTAAGAGCCTGTGAAATCACTCTTGGTAAAATGATACGCCCATCACTGGGGTTTATCTGATATCAGTAATTTAAAGAAACTTGGCTTGAGGCCCTCACTTAACAGATTCAACTATTCAAACACTCTTCCCCTCAATATCTGTAACCTCTACCTTATTTTTCTCTGTCTCTCCCCTGTAGCTATGTGTGTTATTTAGAGATCAACTACATTCCCAACTGGAAGCCAAATTTCAGCTCTTCCTTAAGTCTACTTTCACCACATATGTCATGTATTTATAATTTCTATGAAAACTAGCAGAGGAAGTCTCACTTAGAACTCATGTCTGTCAATCATTTTCAATTATTACACTTGAATTTCAAAATCCCACCTTGTGACTTTTCCCAATAAGATCAGCCAGGTAAGTGGAGTACTTTCTCTCCTGACTGTCATTCTTGACAAAGGAAATGGAATTTGTTGGGTTGGATTAATTTTTCCTCTCCCACTGGAATTCCAATAAATAAAAATATCTGCATCTTGTATCAGTAATAACTGTATTGATGCAAGCAAGTAGTAGGGTCAATAGACAAGTGTGGGACAGCCAGCAGTTAAGCAATTAAGACATAAAGAAACAATACAAGAAAAGAAAAGTTAAGGTCAATTCAGAAGAGACTTTCAGCCCTACTAGAACATTACTTTCAGTACCTAGTAGAGAAGAAGAACTAGAGTTTCATATATCAAAATATGCTATATAATGTTTAAAGTTTATTGCCCAATTATAGCTATTTCCTTAGCCTTTTAAATTTCTGTATGTTCTATATACTTCATAATATTACATAACAATATTTGATGAAATAGACGACACACAAATTGTTTTAATTTAAAAGAGCATTTTCTTTTTTTTTTCTTTTTTTCTTTTTTTCTTTTTTTATTATTATACTTTAAGTTCTAGGGTACATGTGCATAACGTGCAGGTTTGTTACATATGTATACTTGTGCCATGTTGGTGTGCTGCACCCATCAACTCGTCAGCACCCATCAACTCGTCATTTACATCAGGTATAGCTCCCAATGCAATCCTTCCCCCCACCCCCTCCCCGTGATAGGCCCCGGTGTGTGATGTTCCCCTTCCCGAGTCCAAGTGATCTCATTGTTCAGTTCCCACCTATGAGTGAGAACATGTGGTGTTTGATTTTCTGTTCTTGCGATAGGTTGCTGAGAATGATGGTTTCCAGCTGCATCCATGTCCTTACAAAGGACACAAACTCATCCTTTTTTATGGCTGCATAGTATTCCATGGTGTATATGTGCCACATTTTCTTAATCCAGTCTGTCACTGATGGACATTTGGGTTGATTCCAAGTCTTTGCTATTGTGAATAGTGCCGCAATAAACATACGTGTGCATGTGTAAAAGAGCATTTTCTTGCCTATAAAAGTAAGCAATTTTTTTTGCAGAAGTTATTTGAAAGAAAAATAAATCACATAGAATCTTAATAAAAATGAGAAATATGGTTTTAAATTTCATATTATTTTATTATCTATTGACTTCTCTAAGCATTTTTCTTCTTCTACATGTTAATTTGATAAAATATGATTTTCTAAAATTAAATTGTTTTACTCTTGGGATACATGATTCTTGTCTGTAGTGTTGAGTTAATATTGTTTTAGGTTTTAAGTAAAAAATTTAACATATTTCAATTTTCATTAATAAGTAAACAAAATCTTTATCTTTCTTATACTACTGCTTCAAAGTTTTGTATCAGAAGTATAGTAATGGTAAAAAAAAATTAATAAGATAAAAACTGTGTTATACAACTTTCTAATAGCAAAATAGTTGTGTTTTAATTGTTTGAAAGAACTTCCTTAGCATACTGTTTAGAAAGAAAAATTTTTCATAAAATTATTTTGTATCACTTGTTCTTTTTAAAATTTGTCTAAATTGATATATCCATTTATTCAAGAAATGTCTGAGTGCAATTTGGTAAGTCTTAATTTGTAAATAGAAAAGCTTCCATCTGGTATTTTTCCATTTATTATCACATTGCCTCTTTAATTTATTTACTGTAAAATTTCTTATACTAAATTGTCTCTTGAAAATAGTACATCCTGTTATGGTGCAACAAATCTCTTAAACATAACACACATGATTTTTTGCAGTCTTCCAAGTCACCCTGTGCCATATTCTTGTGCTTCTTCCCATGGTAAGAGGTGAGTAAGTAAGGATAAATTATCTTCTGTTTATCAGCACCATACTTTTCTATTCATCCTTACCCCATTTTTTCTTTAATTCTTAAAATAATTTAATGACATTAGATAGCATCATTGCTAACTATTCGGGATGGAAAACAATAGTGTTTTTTTGTTTTTGTTTTTGTTTTTTTGTTGTTTTTTTGTTTTGTTTTTAATTTTGGAAAGATACAGGGCATTAAATAAAGTGTGAATGTCATCATATAAGTATAAAATTTCATGAAATAAAATTTGATTTTTGCTGTCAAGTCTTCCCACAAAATTTTCAAAGCTGTTATAAAAGTAAGTTCAATTGGGTAAAAACAATAAAGCCTACTATACTGGGGAAAAAGGACTAGAGATATGTCTTAGGTGATAGTAAGTGTCTCACTTTTACTCCTACACCAGTCTCTTCTCAAATTCTTTTTTCTGAAATTTCTTTCCCTTTACATTCAGAGAAACTTACATAAATAATGGGCATACTAAGTATACTATCGAGAATATCCTTATTTTCTTCTATGGTAGTTCAAAATTTCTGAAAAATTAATAATGGATGGAGATTGCTTTCTTTGAATTTAAAATTAACCACCTGCAAGCTCCTTGAGTTTCTCCACTTAGCTTTTGTAATCACTTTAATTTTAAATGTCAGGGTGTTAATTAATATCAAAACATATCATTTATTATCAACTTCCTACTTATAAGCCTAAATATAAATATAAGTTTGAAAATGATATTTTAAATGTGGGAAATTTCTTCAAGAAGAAAAACTGAAAGTTCTAAACATTATTATTTGTTCCTTGAAATATGAATCCCTGATTTTTCCCTAAACTATTTTTCCTTGTATTATAGTATTTGGTATCATGAAATAAGCTTTAAAAATTAATAGGTTCTTCCAGATTTCATCTTAAATGGAGACAAGTTACTGAGAGAGGAGGCACGTAGGTTCTGGTGGTTAGGCAGATAGAGAGTGAGGGTCTTGGAAGAGGGCAATGCCTGTGGGACTGCATCTGTACCACCCCAGTAGCTAGCAGGAGAAAATGTGGTTAAGAACTTCCTCTTATCCCAGGATTTTTGCTCAGAAGGGATTTTCCAGTCACTTGTACAGGCACAGACAAATATTGGGGGCATCCTCAAATGACCCTGAACTCATTATAATGCCTTTAGCATTGCAGTTTTATTCCCACATGGGTTTTGCTTTAGGCAGTCATGGTTAATAACCAACATGGAATCACTGTGGCCAACCCCAGGCATATGCAGATGCAACACCCACAGGGGGAACTTTATCCCATCCATTAAGGCAGAACCACAGAAGACTTCCTTTTTTCTGCCACATAAAAGACCCAGAACTCAGTCCCATTTCTGGCTACCCTCTTTGGAACCCCTCTCACTGATGAGTGCTTTTCTGTTGCTTAATAAATTCTGCTCTGCCTTACTCACTCTCCAGTGTCCACATGCCTTATTCTTCTTGGTTGTAAGACAAGAACTCAGACCTCGCTAAACTAAAGGAGTAAGGAGACTGCAACATTACTATCTTCTTGTATCTCTGCTAATATTTAAAATTCAAGTAAAGCATAAAAATAAATCAATAAGAACTTTTCTCCATACTAAAATTAATTTGCCTCAGAAGTAAAATAGGACTGTGTCATAATTACTTGGGATTGAGGGATCAATATTCTTATTTGTCAGGACATAAAACTTTTGCCTTCTTATATGGCTGCTTTTCATACTTTTTAAAATTGTTTTAATTTCGTGTTGTGAACTTTTGGTAAAACTTAATTCTGTAAACTTATAAAACTGCAATATGCAACCTTGTTTGTAGTCTTTTAAACATTTCTTAAAAATTATTTTAAGGAATTTTGTGGCCAGGGGCAGTCATTCATGCCTGTAATCCTAGCACTTTGGGAGGCTGAGGTGTGTGATCACTTGAGGTCAGGAGTTTGAGACCAGCCTGTCCAACATGGTGAAACCCCCATCTCTACAAAAGATACAAAAATTAGCCAGGTGTGGTGGTACACACCTGTAGTTCCCAGTTACTTGGGAGACTGAGGCAGGAGGATTGCTTGAGCCTGGAAGGCAGAGGTTGCAGTGAGCTGAGAGTAGATCACTGCACTCCAGCCTGGGCAAAAGAGGAAAGAGTGAAACTCTGTCTCAAAAAAACAAAAAACAAACAAACAAAAAAAGGTATTTTCAAGAATTTGCATTACATTACATTTAGACAAGTGTAGAATTCAATAGGATTATATTTTCTATGTTACATTAACACTTATGTTGAGTTCACCTCTCAGGGATCTTTCTTAGATTTTTGTTTTGTTTTGTTTTGTTTTATTTGGATAGGATAAAGAAAATAAACAGGACAAATAACTGAACTCTATGTGCCTGATTGCAGATCCTGAGATCACAAATGAGGATAAACATTTCAAATGCATTACTGTTCTTATGCCTTACCTCTCAAATGTTTTCTTACAGAGATATGCAATTCATTTCATGCATATGTACTATAATAATATCATAAGATAGCAGCTTGTGAGAAAATTGGTATAATTTGATGTAAACATTTGTAAAGACGTTTTAGTTATGAAAATTACACTGACCCTGTTTACTTTAGATCAATTCTTGGGTGCTAGGAACATGTGACTGTAGTTTTTCAGAGAAATGCAAAGAACATGTTTTGCCATCAGGTGTTCTTGAACAGGCAAGGCATTATTAATGGAGTGGAAAGATACATTTCAACATGTACCTTAATGCTCAGTCATCTATGTTAGGAAGAATGAACATGATATACTCAAACAATTTAAAAAAATCATAAATGCAGTTTGTAAAATCTCTTTTTACTGCCATAACACCATGCCTAAAACAGTGTCTGGTGTAATATAATTTTTAAGATATTTGCTGAATATTAAACTACCAAATGGATAAATCAAAGAAGGCATGACAGATTGGTATCTACTATATTGATTTGATGTTAAGATGGCATAAGTTCCAAGATGCACTTTTATTTTATGAAGAAAAAAGTAAATTTAAAAACTGTGTCTATTAAATTAAGATATCATGTTCTCATCATTCAGAACTTTTATGTTATATACGTACAAAAAGTTCTTTTAGATTTACTTAAACATATGTTTTCAACTATCATTCGTGTTCACATACAAAGGAAAATATAGACACAATGTCTTGCTGAAAGTATAAAAGACACTTCTTCACACTCAGAAGTGCCTATTGTGAACAACTTGCTCTGAATCACTGATATCTCTGTTTCTCCACACATTTTCAGCCTCGAGACAAGTAGTTCTCTAAAGAGTGCTCCAGGATTTGATTGTTTTCTTCCAGATCTCTGACAACCATTCTGCAGTTTAAAAATAATTCGATCCTGCAACTGATTCCGACTGGTAGGTGTCAACTGAAAGTTTTAAAGCAAAAACTTGAATTTGTGTGTGTTTTATTTTTCTAATCAAGTGTTTCTTAATTTTTTTTAAATTTAATTTTTATGGACTTAGGGGCACAAGTGCAGTTGTGTTACCTTGATATATTGCATAGTGGTGACACCTGGGATTTTAGTCTACTGACCATCTGAACAGTGTATATTGTACCCAATAAGTGGTATTTTATTCCTCACTCCTCATCCAGCCCTCCTGCAATTTGAAGTCTCTAAAATCTATTATTCCATTCTGTTGTCTATGTATACCCATTGTTTAGCTCTCACTCATCAGTAAGAACATGCATTTTTTTACTTTCTGTTTCTGAGTAATTTAACTGAGAATAATGGTCTCCTGTTTCATGCATATAAGCGATTTCTATACAAACAAATGTTACATATATAAATGTTTTAGATACATATAGATACTATTTTAATCCAATCATACATTTATAGACACTTACATTGATTTCATAACTTTGTTACTGAGAATAGTGCCAAGATAAACATACAAATGTCGGGGTCTTTTGGATAAAACGATTTCTTTTCTGTTGGGCAGATACCCAGCAGAGGGATTGCTAGATTGAAGGGTAGTTTTATTTTTAGTTCTTTGATAAATCTCTGTACCGTTTTCCAAAGTGATTATACTAATTTACATTCCTACCAACAGCATATAAGCATTCCCTATTCTCTATATCCTCACCAGCCCTTGTTTTTTGACTTCTTAATAGGTATAATAAATGATGTGAGATGGTTTCTCATTGTGGTTTCAATTTACATTTCTCAAATGATGAATGATGATGAGCATTTTTTTCATATATTTGTTGGCTACTTGTATATATTCTTTTGAAAAATGTGTGTTCGTGTCCTTTGCCCACTTTTTGAAGGGGTTAGTTGTTATTTTCTGGATGAACTGTTTGAGTTCCTTATAGATTCTGGATATTAGCCCTTCATCAGAGGCATTGTTTGCAAATATTTTCTCATATTATGTAGATTGTCTGTTTACTTTGTTATGATTACCTTTTCTGTTCAGAAGCTTTTTAGTTTAACTCTCACTTGTCTATTTTTGGTTTTGTTGTATTCCCTTTTGAGGACTTAGTCATAAATTCTTTACATAAGCCAATGTCCAGAAGAGTTTCTCCTAGGTTTTTGTTCAGGGTTATTAAAGTTTCAAATCTTACATTTAAGTCTTTAATCTATCTTGAGTTAATTTTTGTATATTGTGAGAAATAGGAATCCACTTCCAATCTTCTGCATATGGCTAGCCAATTTTTCCAGCACTATTTATGTTTCAGTGTACATTTTTGTTGACTTCGTCAAAAATCAGTTGGCTGTAGGTATGTGGCTTTACTTCTGGACTCTATTCTTTTCCCTTGACTTATGTGTCTATTTTTATGCCAGTGCCATGTGGTTCTGGTTACTATATACTCATAGTGTAATTTGAAATCAGATAATGTGATATCTCAACCTTTATTCCTTTTGCTTATTATTGTTTTGACTATTCAGGCTCTTTTTAGGTTCCATTTGAATTTTATGATTTTTTTTTTTCCTAAATCTGTAAAGAATGGCATTGGTAATTTGATAGGAATTACATTGAATCTGTAGATTGCTTTAGACAGTATGGTCATTTTAATAATATTGGTTCTTCCAGTCTATGTTTTTTCATTTGTTTGTGCCATCTATGATTTCTTTCATCATTGTTTTGTAGCTCTCTGTGTAGAGGTCTTTCAACTCTGTGGTTAAATGTACTCCTTTTTTATCTGGAGCTATTGTAAATGAGACTGAGTTCTTGAATTAGTTCTCAGCTTGATTATTATTAGTATATAAAAATGTTACTTGTTTTTCTACATTGATTTTGTATCCTGAAAGTTTACCATCATATCTAAGAGTCTTTTGGGTAAGTTAGGCTATTCTAGGTATAAGATCATATTATCAGTGAACAGAGATAATTTGACTTCCTCTTTTCTAATTTGGATGCCTCTTATCTTTCGCTTGACTGATTAGCAGGGCTAGGACTTCTAGTACTATGTGGAGTAGGAGTGATGAAAGTCGGCATCCTTGTCTTGTTTCAGATCTTAGGAGGAATGCTTTCAACTTTTCTCTGTTCAGCATGATGTTGGCTGAGTTTTTCATATATGGCTTTTATTATTTTGACATGTTTCTTCTATGACTACTTTGTTGAGGGCTTTTAACATAAAGGGATGTTTAATTTTATGAAAGACTTTTCTGTGTCTATTGAAATTATCACATGGTTTTATTTTTAGGTCTGTTTATGTGATGAATTACATTTATTTATTTGCATATGCTGAGCCAACATTGCATCCCTGGAATAAAGTCAGTTTGATTGTTGTGTATTATCTTTTTGATAGCCTGCTATATTTGGTTTGCTAGTATCTTATTGAGGATTTTTGCATTGACATTTATCAGGAATGTTGGCTCGTAGTTTTCTTTTTTAGTTGTGCCCTTCCCTGACTTTGGTATCAGGGTGATACTGGCTTTACAGAATGAGTTAGGGAGAACTTCCTCCTCCTCAATTTTTTAAAAGAGTTTTAGTATGATTGGTTTCAATTTTTCCATGTACATCTGATAGAATTTGGCTGTGAAGCCATTAGGTCCTGGGCTCTTTTCTATTGGGAGACTTTTTATTACTGATTGAATTTCACTACTCTTTAAAGGTCTGTTCAGGATTTCTATTTCTTCCTGGTTCAATCTTGGGAGAGTGTGTATTTCAAGGATTTTATTATTTTCTCTTGGTTTTCCAGTTTGTGCACATAGAGGTTCTCACTGTAGTCTGATAATCTTTTAAATTTCTGTTGTATAAGTTATGTATGTTATCTTTATCATTCCTGATTGTGCATATTTGAGTTTTTTCTCTATTTTTCTTGGTTAATCTAGTTAGCAGTCTATTCATTTTGTTTATTTTTTCCTATCACTGAAGACTTTCATTTTATTGATCCTTTGTATTGTTTGATTCTCAATTTCATTTAGTTCTTCTCTGATCTTTGCTATTTATTTTTTTCTGCTAGCTTTGGGTGTGGTTTGGTCTTGTTTTTCTAGTTCCTTCAGGTGTAAGTCAGGTTGTTAGTTTGTGATCTTTCCGTCTTTTACATGTAGGAATTTGACACTATAGTTTCCCTCTTAGCACGACTTTTGCTGTATCTCAGAGGTCTAAACATAGTTTGTTCTATCTGGTAATGCCTACATGGAAATGTCCAAGTTATTCTGTAAGGCTATTTTTTAACTGATAAAGTTCATAAATCCCAAGGTAATGCCAACTACTGATGATTCTGCCTAGTTAAAGCAATTTTGAGATTCAGTCCAATTTTTGATAAAATATTAAACTGTGCGTGTCTGAGATTCGGTGACAGATAGAAGTAATCTTTTAGCAATAGCAGCTTCATGTAGGAAGCAGTTGTAATCATGGTAACCAGTAGCCAAATATACAACCCATTGTAGCAGCAGTAGAAGAGAACTGCCCTTTATTAGCAGTTTTGAGACACTTCAGGGACCTATATGGAAAAAAAGAGTCTTCTGAAATGAACTGGGAGTCTGTGATTTGGTTGATGGATATAAATCAAAGATTTTTATTCTTATTTCAAATTACAACTACACTCTTGAGTCATTTGGGGTGGGGTGCTTTGGAGGAACATTCTAACATTTTATTAAAGCTCAGCTGAATTTTATTGCAGTTTCACATTTGTATATCATAGAAAGTGTGACATTTCGGTTGTGCTAAATTATACGACTTCTCAGAATAATGTGCAATAAGATTTTCTACTACACTTAAATCCTTTGTCTCTTAGTTTATTGTGCCAGACAAAGACCTGGATGTGTATTTTCAAATCATGTTATTTCACTATGTCACCTAGCCTTTTAAAAAAATGTATTTGGGGAAATTTGTTTTGTGGAATCTTAAAACAATATAGCTCTTACTAGATAACACAGTACATTATTAAAAAAACGTATGAAAAGGTAGAAATATTCCTGTAAAGAAACATTTTATCATGCAATTATTTTCAAGGCAAGTGATAGGTGCCTAGTGAGTGCTGAGTAGGAGACAGAAAATAAAAGTGGCTTAATGTGGTTTATAAAATACCTCCTTCCCATCACAAAAGATTAAGAATCAGTTTGTCTAGAGGGCAAGCTTTTGTATTTTTAAAGTCTAATTAAGAGGACCTGATTTATATTTTACCTCTTTTCTTGTGGTAAGATCTATGTTATTTTTTTCTTTTCTTCTTTTTGCTTTGTTTTGTCTAATAGTGGCACAAGATCTTCTTAACCAATTGCCAGAGCCTACACATGAAACTAAGTCGGTAACTTTCTAAATTGGGTACACTGGACTCATTCAGGGTGTTTTGGTCAAGTGATATCAACCCAAATTAAGTGAGTTTAAGCATAAGAAGATAATTTGTTGTGAGAGTACTGATGGTTTCCCAGGCAGGTAAAAAAACTACCGGCTCTGGTATTTATAAGACAGAAAATGTGTTGCCAGAATCTTTCTTTGTCTCTCTCTTTCTTTCTTTACTTCCCCACTTCTCCTCCTTCTCTTATTCCTCCTTTTTCTTCTCTCCCTCTTCTTTCTTCAATCTCTTCTTTCTGTCTCCTCATTTCTGACTGTTTAGATTAATTCTTCCCTTATGTACTCAGGTTCTTTGCACATAGTGGAGGATATCACTGAAGGGGTAGCTTCATATTCACGTCCTAGCTCTGCAACTTAAAAAGCAAGAATATTTTCTCTACTGCAGCGTATAAGAACAATTCTGGAAAACAATAGTAACCAGCCAAGATTATTTTACATAGCCTTCCTATGTAAAATTCTGTGGCCAGGGATACTATTTGGTCAGAACTGAGTCACACATCCTCCTCTGTATTCAGGGGTGTATTATCTGATACTGGGGAGATGAATAAAAAAAGCATGCTAAGCAGTCCAAAACAGTAGACATCCCAGGACTTTAGGAAGGCATTTAAAAGATTTGTTAACAATAAAGGTGTCCACAACCAACAATACAATATATATCCATTTTGTTAGAGTTAACATAATTATATAGCACTTATATATCTAAACCATAGTGAGATTCTGATAGCATGCTTCAGCTTCTTCCTCCTCTCTTTCTCACCTTAACTGTATTCTTTCACTTCTTTTTCTGTTATTTATTGACTGCTTTTCATTTTTAATTTTTATGGGTACATAATAGTTGTATATATTTATGGGGTACAGATGATGTTTTGATACAGGCATCCAAAGTGTGATGATCAAATCGGGGTCTTGGGGCATCCATCACCTCAAGCATTTATCATTTTTTGTGTTAAAAACATCCCAATTCCACTCTTTTAGTTATTTTAAAGTATACAATGAATTATTGTTAACTGGAGTCAGCCTATCATGCTACTAAACACTAACTTCATACCTGTATGTTTGTACCTACTAACCATTCCCACTTTATCGCCTGCCTTCCTGCTACCCTTTCAACCTTTGGTAATCATCATTCTAGTCTCTATCTCCACGAGTTTATTTCTACTTTTTCTTATTATCCTTTTAGCCTCCATGTGTGAATGAGAACATGTGGTATTTGTCTTTCTGTGTCTGGCTTACATGAAGGCACAGATATTTTCTCAATATATTAATTTCCTCTTTTTTTGGATATATACCAGCTTTTTTAGGATCCCATACTAGTGTCCATAGTAGCTCTATTAATTTGCCAAGTACAAGGGTATACGAAGGTTTTCTCGAAAATCAAATTAAAATGGATTAGAGACTTGAATCTAAGACTTCAAACTATAAAACCTCTAAAAGAAAACATTGGGGAAGCACTTCCGGACATTGGTCTGGGCAAAGATTTATTGTGGACACCTTTACGCTTAATAAAAGCATAGACAACCAAAGCAAAAATGAACAAATGGAAAGACATCAAGGTAAAATGCTTCTCACAGCAAAAGAAATAATTAACAAAGTGAAGAGACAGCCCACAGAATGAAAGAATTTACAAACTATCCATTTGAAAAAAGATTAATAAACAGAATATATAAGCAGTTCAAGCACCTCAATAGGAAAACATTAAATAATCCAATCTAAAAAATAGGCAAAGGATCTGAAGAGACATTTCTCAGAAGAAGACATATAAATGGCTCACAGATATATGAAAAAATTCTCAGAGAATACAAATCAAAACTGCAATGAAATATCATGCCATTCCAGTTAAATGGCTTTTATCCAAAAGACAAGCAATGATGAACGCTGGCAAGGATGCTGATTCATTAGCTTCTTTTTACAGCGCTCCTGAGGATTCATATCCTCTCCCTTGCTGACGAATTATCTTATTATTTTATTTGGCCTCATCAGCTCTGCTTTCGCTACATTGAGCACTATGTACCAACAAGACTCTATTTTTTTCCCCATACCCTTTACCATATTCCGATGAATGAAGTGTTTTATCCAATTCTCTCTCTTTATTTATTTATTTATTTATTTATTTATTTATTTATTTATGTTTTGTGAGACAGAGTCTTGCTGTGTCACCCAGGCTGGAGTGTAGTGGTGCGATCTCCGCTCACAGCAACCTCCACCTCCCAGGTTTACACCATTCTCCTACCTCAGCCTCCTGCGTAGCTGTGACTACAGGCGCCCGCCATCATGTCCGGCTAATTTTTTTTTTTTTCGTACTTTTTTAGTAGAGACGGGATTTTACTGTGTTAGCCAGGATGGTCTCAATCTCCTGACCTCGTGATCCGCTCGCCTGGGCCTCCCAAAGTGCTGGGATTGCTGGCGTGAGCCACCGCACCCGACCTCAATTCTCTCTTTAGTGAGATACCTCACCTGGCATTCTAGCTTAAAGTCAACTCTTATCACCATGAAAAATGTACATAGATATGGGTGCTAGATATGGGTACAATGAGAATGCCTGCATGTTGATATGAACAGGACCATTTTTCTGGCTTGACATGGTCTGTACCTTCAGCAACAGAAGCAAAATGCAAAATTTGTTTATACAGCGTAAGGCATCAACTAGACTTAGATTAAGTTTGAACACATTCTCTATATTGAATAAACTATTACTCCATTTTTCTCTTATCTTTTAATATTCTGTTTGTTTTCTAATTAATAAAACAGATTCAACCTTTCCTATATCTCCTTACCTCAAACTCCTTTCACCTTCTTAAAATTATAATTTATTGTATTATATATTTATTAGTTAATTTTTTTAAGTCAGAGCTCAGGTCACGTACTTGCGGACATTTTTAGTGGTTTGTTCATATTCTGTCTTTTCTGAACGCCTTGTTACTGTCATGCACAATTTTATGTAATACAAAATGTATGAGAATGTATTATATGAATGCAGAAAAGTACACATACACCAAAATTATAGAAATATTATTTAATAATATCTTATCAAATTAAGTAAATGTAACATTGTGTTAATCATGGTAGAATAAAGCAGAATATAAATAAGAAAAAAACAAATGCCCAAAATTAAGAAAAAATATTATCTGTTTTCCAGAAAAAGAGAGATGATTGGCCTGATAGTGGTAAGGTCAATATCTTAACCTTCCTCTGTTATATTTCTTTTCTTTTATTATTGTTATTTTGTATTTGCATCCTACTTTTGGTTTATTAAGTATTATATATCACTGTAAGCCTCTTTCAATCACTTTACATCTTTTAAAACAAAGCAGGGTATGCAGAAACTTTTTAAAAAAATAATTTAAATCAGAAAGTGTGTGGTTACCTTACACAAACTTGTATGTCTCTTCGTAGTTTTTCAGCACATTTCTACATGTTGTTTTTAGTAAAGCTTTAGAATAAATCAAGAGCGAATGAGCCAGAAAAACTGTTACTAAGACAGTCTGTTAGATAGATATCTCAGATTTCTTACACATATTTCAATCTAAATTGCCGTTAAGACAATTGCCATACACTTCTGACTGGTGTTCCCCTGGTCACCTTTAAGGAATATATCTTGTTGCCTAACATTTGAAATGTCTCATGTGCAATACTGATGGAGCTTCTCAAGATGCCAGATGTGCTATCTGTGTTAGTTCAGGTTGTGAAAATCAATTTATTTAATTTTTGACGTGATCACTGATTTGAAGACTTTTATGTGGGTTTTAATTTAGTGCCAGTTTGGCATGAGTCTCTTTCTGCCAGTTTCTGAAAAAACATAATGACTTTTCTGTGTTTGTGTAGTTTATCACTTAGAATGGAATGCTTTTTACAAATCAAAATATTTTAGAACTTTTATCTCTATACTACATCTTCTCATATATAGACTCATTTTAAATACCCATACTTCTAGTAATTGACCAAATTGTCTCATCTACAATTTTTTAAACCTATGCTTCAAGATTTTAGTAACAATTACATGAAAATTCACAGGTGAAACTCTTCTAGGGTCATTTGTTTCATAAGCATATGCCCAGACAAAATACTGTCTCTGTCTCTTTCTTTTCTCTCTTTTTCTTTTCTTCCATAAACAGAAGTTAGACCTTCCCCTTTGAATTAGGCACAGAGAAAATTTAGTGGCATGGCTTAAAATTGATCTCAATTTTTATGTGGAAAAAAAGTTGAACAGACATATTTCTATTCCATTACTTTTTAAAACTAAGCACTAAGCAAAAATGAAAAAAATAACATTTTCTACAAATCAAGCTAAAAGTACAAAGAAGAGTTGCCTGATACATAAAAAGTACACTCAATGAAGGGATAACTCACAGAGAACAGATGTATCTCAATACACCTTGGGTAGCACAAGGTTATGATGTACTTGACACCATAACCTAAACTTAAGTATCAGCTACAGTAGTGTCCCTGGTATAAAACCACAATGCACAGTAGCAGAGGTAAAGAGAACACAAATGTAGAGGAAAATCAATGGAAACCAGAGATTTGTTCAGGTAATAGTAGGCAGGAACTAACTTTGGAGCTACTGATCACACCAGCAGAAGGAGAACAAAAATATAATTGCTAAGTCATTACACACACACACACACACACACACACATGCACATATAGAAAACTGTGACTTGCTGACTATGGTTGTGAATTAATTCTCTGTTCACTTGAAAAGGATGGCAATTATGGTGACTTAGTTCATTGGAAATACAGTGTAGAAGAGATGATTAAAAGATGTGGTGGGATTTCACACAGGATTTTATGATTCCTGTATTCCCCCTGATATGGTTTGGCTATGTCCCCACCCAAATCCCACCTTGAATTGTAGTAATCCTCATGTGTCAAGAGACAGGCTGGGTGGAGATAATTGAATAATGAGGGTGGTTTTCCTTACAGTGTTCTTGTGGTAGAGAACAAGTCTCACAAGAGCTGATAGTTTTGCAAATGGGAGTTCCCTGCACATGCTCTCTTACCTGTCACCATGCAAGACATGACTGCTTCTCCTTCGCCTCCTACCAAGATTGTGAAGCCTCCCCAGCCATGTGGAACTGTGAGTCCATTAAGCTCTTTCCTTTATAAATTACCCAGTCTTGGGTATGTTTTTATTAGCAGCATGAGAATGGACTAATACAGTAAATTGGTACCAGGTAGTGGGTGCTACTTTAAAGATACCTGGAAATATTGAAACGACTTTGTAAGGTAACAGGCAGAGGTTGGAACCATTTGGGAGAGCTCAGAAGAAGATAAGAAAATGTGGGAAAGTCTGGAACTTCTTAGAGACTTGGAGGGCTCAAAACACAGGAAGATGTAGGAAAGTCTGGAACTTCCTAGATACTTATTGAATGGCTTTTACCAAAATACTGATAATGATATGAACTGTAAAGTCCAGGCTGAAGTGGTCTCAAATAAAGACGAGGAACTTGTTGGAAAGGGGATTAAAGATCACTCTTGTTATGCAAAGAGACTGGTAAAAATTAGCTCCTACCCTAGAGATCTGTGGAACTTTGAACTCAGTGAAATTAGTTAGGATATTTAGTGGAAGAAATGTCTAACCAGCAAAGCATTTAATAAGAAGCAGAGCTTAAAAGTTTGGAAAATGTGCAGTGCAGCCTGATGATGCCTAGAAAAGAAAACTCCATTTTCTGAGAAAAATTCAAGTTGGCTGCAGAAATTTACTTAGATATTGAGGAGTCAAATGTTAATCACCAAGACAATGGGGAAAATGTCTCCAGGGTATGCCAGAGACATTCATGGCAGCCCCTCCCATCACAGGCCTGGAGGCCTAGGAGGAAAAAAATGGTAAGACAATGGGAAAAACGTCTCCAGGGCATGTCAGAGACATTCATGGCAGCCCCTCCCCTCACTGGCCTGGAGGCCTAGGAGGGAAAAAAATGGTTTTGTGGGCTGGGTCCAGGGTCCCCCTGGTGCAGCCTGGGGACTTGGTGCCCTGCATCCCAGTTGCTCCAGCCATGGCTAAAAGGGTCCAAGGTACAGCTCAGGCTGTGGCTTCAGAAAGTGTAAGTCCCAAGCCTTGGCAGCTTCCACATGGTGTTCAAGCCTGTGGATGCATAGAAGTCAAGAACTAAGGTTTGGGAACCTGGGAACCTCCACCTAGATTTCAGAGGATGTATGGAAATGTCTGGATGTCCAGGCAGAGGTGTGCTGCAGGGGCGGAACCCTCATGGAGAACCTCTGCTAGGACAGTGTGAAAGGGAAATGTGGGGTGCAATCCCACATGTAGAGTCTCCACTGGGGCACTACCTAGTGGAGCTGCAAGAAGAGGGCCACTATCCTCCAGACCCCAGAATAATAGACCCACTTACAGCTTGCACATTGCAAGAAAGTTGATTGAAGGACAGACAGATTGCCATTTTAAAAATAAGTGATAAATAATTGTAACTCCTGAATGCTGTTTTCATGAGTTCTTCATAAATATTAGGTCAATAAAGGATTTAAGTTAAAGGGAGGTTAAAGATTTTCTGTGCAAGCATTAAGATGTAAAAAATAAAGATGACAAATTTGATCCAACTGATATATTAAAACACTTCATCAAGAAATTACAGAATTCACATGATTTTCATATACACATGAAAACTTTGACAAGATTGATTACATGCTTTGGCTTGAGGTAACTCAATACATTTCAAAGCACTGAAACTATTAAAGTATTTGTTTTTCTGACTACTGTGTAACTAAGGTGGAAATTTAGAAATATATGTGTAAATAAAAGCAAAAGTGTAACTGCATTTTACTTCAGTATTTAGACATTTGTAAATTTTAAATAAATGATAGGAAGGGAGAAAAATTACAAAGGAAATAAGAAGGCATTTACAGTGAATGATGACAAATACAAGACATACAAAATTTTTGGTCTGAATTAAAGTTTTGCTTGCAAGCACATATAGATCCTAAACTGCATATAAACTATGATCTATTGTGTAAAATAAAGGAAAGAATAACAAATTAAAAACCTAAGAAGTTATATGATAATAATAAAGATAAGTTTATAAAGCAAAAGCAATGATAAAGAAACCAAGGATAAGAAGAAAATTAGCTAAATCAAAAGTTGACAGTTTATAAAGACAAAATTGATAGACATCTAGAGAGATTGATTGACATATTGAGAATGAGAAATACTAAAAATGCTATATTACTTCAGATCTTATGAAGGGATTTTATGAATATTAACAATATTAAGCCACAAATATTAAACATTTTGATTAATATGACAAGTTCTTATGAATTCTCATCTTTAAAATCCAAATGTAAAAGAAATAGAAAATGTGAATATTCTTATAATTTATTCAGAAATTGAATTAGTTGGCCTAAGGTTTTAATGGGAAGCATATGCTGAAACAAAGTTAAGTTTTTAAATGTTTATTGGAGACTAATAACTGGAAAATATAAGGAAGGAAGCATAAGTAAACTTATATTTTTTTTACCAGTGAATTCAACCAAATACTTAAGGAAATGTGACAAGAACCTTACACAATATTTTCAGAAAATTGAAGAGAAGAAAATATTTCCCAAATCTTTTCTAAGGCACAGCAAACCTGTGATATCAAAGTCTGACAAAACATTAAAAAAAGACAACTAAAGACCAGTATTCTTCATAAACACATACATAAAATTTCTTAATTAAATATTAATAGAGATAATGTGAAGAATAGCCAACACATGATGGCCAAGTAGGTTTAATTTCAGGATTATTAGGTTAGTTTACCATTCAGAAAACCAGCTATGTAATTTTTCACATTAAAAGTAAAATATTTCAATTGATAAAAAGTCACTTTTCAAAATTAATGACAATTCTCACAAATAAGTAACAAAATGGAAGTTTCTCAATATTATACAGGACATTTACAAAAAATTTCTTAGACCATGTACAAAAAAAAAAAAATACCTCAATTCTTATTTTACACCATACTCCTCCAAAATAATTTGATTTGGATCATAGACCTAAATGTATGTGTGTGTGTGTGTGTGTGTGTATACACACAGATACACACAGGTGTATTTCAGAGTCATTGCATGTTTGGTTCTGCACTACTGTAGTAAAATAAATATTGCAATAATGCAAGTCTCACAGTTGTTTTTTTTTTCCTTTCCCAGTGTATACATAAGTTACGTCTACACCGTACTCTAGTCAATTCAGCATGCAAGAACATTACACTCTCCACTGAAGTCTTGAATCCTTCAAAGTCATCCATGAGAGTTGGAATCAATTTATTCCACACTCCTGTTAGTGTTGCAGTTTAAACTCCTTCCATGAAACACAAATGTTCTTAGTGACATCTAGATTAGTGATTCCTCTCCAGAAGGTTTACAATTTGCCCAGATTCATCAGAAAAATTACTAGCTATAGCAGCTATAGTCTTACAAAATGAATTTCTTAAACAATAAGACTTGAATATTTAAATCATTCCCTAATCCATGAGCTGCAGAATACATGGGTTAGTAGGAAGAAAAGCAAGATTAATGTCTTCAGTGCTCTAGAGTGACTAGGTGCATTGTTAATGAGCAGTAATATGTTGAAAGGAATCTTTTTATCTGAGCAGTAGGTCTCAATGGTGGGCATAAAATATTCAGTAAAACATGCTGCAAACAAATGTTCTCTAGACCAGACTTTGTTGTTTCGTTTATAGAGCACAGGGAGAGTATATTTAGTGTAATTCTTAAGGGTCCTAAGAGGTTTGAAATGGCAAATGATCATTGGCTTTAACTTAAAGTCACCTGCATTAGCCCCCAACAAGAAAGTTAGCCTGTACTTTGAAGCCAGGCATTGATTTTTCTTCTCTAGCTTTAAAAGTCCTAGATGGCATCTTCTTTCTAAACAAGGCTATTTTGTCTACATTAAAAGTCTGTTGTTCAGTATGGCCACCTTCATCTATTATCTTAGCTAGATCTTCTGGATAACTATGTTAGGACTTGCTGCTTCACGTAGACTTTTATGTAATGGAGATGGCTTCTTTTTTAAACCTCATGAATCAACCTCTGTTAGCTTTCAATTTTTCTTCTGCAGTTTCCTGACCTCTCCCAGGCTTCTAAGAATTGAAAAGAGTTAGAGTCTCATCTGGATTGGACTTTGGTTTAAGCAAATGTTGTGACTGATTTGATCTTCGATCCAGGCTACTAAAACATACTCCATATCAGCAGTTTTGCTTTCTAATCAGTTGTGCGTTTACTGGGGTAGAATTTTTAGTGTATTTCAAAAACTTTTCCTTCGTATCCTCAACTTGGGTAACTATTTAGCTCAAGTGATGTAACTTTCAATCTATCTTGGCTTTCAACATGCCTTCCTCACAAGCTTAATTATTTTTAGTTTTTGCTCAAAAATGAGAGACATATGGCTCTTCCTGTGAACACTTACAGGCCATTTAGGGTTATAAATTGGCCTAATCTCAATATTATTGTGTCACAGGGAATAGGGAAGCACAAAGAGACAGAGAGAAAGAGAGAAAGACAGGTGGGGGAATTGCCAGTCTGGGAGCAGTCAGAATACATGCAGCATTTATTGATTAAGTTTGCCATCTAATGTGGATGTGATTTGTGGTGCCCCAAAACAATTACAATAATAACATCAAAGATCACTGATCACACATCACCACAACAGATATAATAATAATGAAAAAGTTTGAAATATTGCACAACTTAATAACATGTGACACAGACACAAAGTAAGCACATGCTATTGGGAAAATGGTCTTGATAGACTCATTTGACCAAGAGTTGCTACAAACCTTCAATATATAAAAAGTGCAATATCTGCAAAGTACAATTAAGTGAAACACAATACAGTGATGTATGCCTATACGTATGATGAGATTTATTAGAAGGAATTGGCCTACATGATTATGGAGACTGTAAAGTCCACTGATCTACCTTCTGCAAGCATGAAACCCAGAAAACCTGGTGTAAATTCTAGCACAAGTCCAAAGGCCTGAGAAGCAGAAACACAGATGGTATAAATCCCAGTTCTAGACAGGAGAAGACTGATGTCTTATCTCAGGCATTTACGTAGAGAGACAGATTTACACTTTTCTTTGCCTTTTAATTCTATTCAGACCTTTAAAAAGTTGGATGATGCTCACTTATATTGAGGAGGGCATTCTGCTTTACTTAGCCTAGCAGTTCAAGTGCTAATCTCTTCTAGAAACACCACCACAGAGGCAGGCAAAAATAATATTTAACCAAGTGTCTGGGAATACTATGACCTAGTCAACTTGAAATAAAATTAAGTATCACACTTGACAGTAGGTCAAGGTTTCTAATACAATATATGTTAAGCAATTACCATAAAAAATGATAAGGTAGGTATCATCAAAAACAAGCAAATAAAATTAACCTCCTCATCAAAAACATCTTTCAAATGAAATGAACAGGCAACACACTGGTGAAAAATTCCCCAAATAATATATATTATCTAATAAAGAACTATTATCTATGATATATAAGGAACTCTGATAATTTAACAATAAAAACACAAACTGCCCAATAATAAAATGAGTAAAGATTTAAAAGGACACTTTACGTAGGATAATACATACATGGAAATATGTTTAATTTCTCATTAGTCATTAGAGAAATACAACTTGAAATCACAATGAAATATCACTGCACATTCCTCAGAAAAACTCTAATTAAGACTGACAGTACCACATTTTGTCAAGAATGTGGAGCAATGGAAATAAACATTTTTTCATGGCAATGTAAATTTATACAATTATTTTATAAAAAGTTCTGTATACACAAACATATATCTATCCAATAATCGAGTAATTTCAATCCTACTAATTCACCAAAGAAAAAAAAAAGTGCTCATGAAATTAATTGTGTAAGTATATATATAGAAAAGGTTTACTCATAATTAGCAAACTTAGAATCAGACCAGGTGTCTACCAACAGCAAAATCAATAAATTTGGGTGTATTCATCCAATGAAATACTATTCATCAATGAAAAGTGAAATGCTCAATATGCAACACCACATGTTAATCTCAAATAATATGGTAAGTGAAAGAAGACATACAAAAGATGATACATTATTGATTTTATTTATATAAATTTGTAGGAAAGGCAAAACTATGTATGGTGAGAGAAAGCAGCAGAGTGGTTTCTGGAGGGATGAGGGTGAAGGCGTTAATTGACTAAAAAGGGTGTGAGAAAGCTTTCTGGGATGTTGAGAATGCTTTATAAGTCAATGAGAATTTGTTTTATACAGGTATATGAAATTGCTAACATATATTTAGTGGTAAACTTAGATGTACATGGAAATGCACAAGTAAATTTTACTTCAAATAGGTAAAATATTTAATTCTACTTAATGATAGCCCTGATGATTTGTTTCGGGGAGAAATTTACTGATGCCTGCAACTTACTTTGAAATACAATAAAAGTAAGATGAATTGTTGGGTGAATAAAGAGATTCAGATTTGGTTAACTGGTTACAAGCAAATATAATAAAACTTTAATTGTATAATTAAAATTTTCATGTACAATTCTTTCAACTTTTTGTAAACTTGAAAATTTTCCTAACAGGATATCAATGACTTTTTCTCTTAATGAACATTATGAAACTAATTCCTACAACTTTACGGGAGGAAGGAAGAAAGAGAATCGTTTTTAAAGGGCAGAAAGAGGAAGAGAAAGAAAATCACAACCACAAAAATAAAGAAAACTAAATACTTATTTCTTACTAATAAATTTGAATGCTTAGCAGAAATGAATTGTTTTCCAGAAAACACAAAATACAGTATTCTCTTATAATAAGATAAAAATTTAGATTTTTAAAAAATCTCAGAACATTCTCAAATAGATTTTCACTTTATAAATTGGGAAAGTTAATGGCAGGAATCATAGATTGTTTATTGTACCTTCTTGAAGCCCTAACTCTATCCTTCATAGGTAGTTATCTTATTCAGTAATGTTTCTTCAGCAGTTATTATAAAGAAGACATTTTATGAAAACTGGGAACAAAGTGATGAACCGATTTTATATCATCCTTTGTTTTGTGAAGTTTACAGGGTAGCTGGTAAAGGGATAATAATTAAATTATCACCAAAATACCCACAGGTAAGTACTTACGAGGAAAGTATCAGAATACTAGCTCTGGCTTTAGTGTGAAGAAATATCGAAGACCCTTTATTGAGGATATGTGTCAGCATTAACAAGGTGAGAAGGGAGGAGATAGATTTACAAGAATGAAGCAACATATACAAATTCTTTCAGTTAAGAGGGATTCAGGCAACATGGAAAGTGAAAAGGCCTTCGTGACTAGAAGATAGAGAGTGGGAGTAGGTGTGAGAACTCTATGAGATGAGATAGAATGGAGAGTCACGAAAGGAAGTGCTTTATGGGTCATGTGAATGGGGTCAGCCTTTCACCTAGGAGCTAAGGAAATTTTATCTTAGATGATTACATAGAAATAACATCAATAAGTACTTTTACATTCTGAAATGATGACTGTGGCTGCAACAGGAATGCAATTGGAGAGAAGCATGAAAAGATGCTAATAAACAAAATAAGAGGGCGTGGCAATTGTCTCTGTGATGGCTTTATCTTGTGTAGAGATATTTGGATAAGAAATATCCACATTTCTTATCTCCAAATTGTAGAAGAAAAGATGAATTGTACCTGATGATGGATTGACTGTGCAACAGTGATTGGGAGAGTAGGTTAAGGATGTTTCCTAAGCTTCTCATTTATCATTTGGACATTGACTAAGTAGTGGAAATGTTTCACTTGGTACAGAACTTTGAAAAGAAACAGGTTTTAAGGGAGAGTCAGTAGAGTGGTAAATGGTTACAATAACCTGCTTTTGAAATATCCAATTTGGAGATTTTTAATGAGCAGCAGGACAATATTAATTTAAATTTGGCGTATCTGCAATATTTTAATTATTTCAATTAATATGAAAAATAGTTTGAAATGTGCAAGAATTTGTTATGGGGATATTATTGGTAGTTACTTAATTTTAAGTCAAATTAATACATACATCTAATCAAAATTAAATAGCACAGATGAGACTGCAATGAAAAATACTGTCTCTGGCCTTCATCTGTCCTCATCTCCAGTAACATTCCCAGTGGGAATTACTTTTAGCTCCTAATGATTTTTGTTCGTGTACATATAGAGAAGCAAGGAAATAAAAACCTCAAACGTCCATGAAGTTATCAATTTTCATTATTTTAAAGATTTTTAAATGTATTTCTCTTTTCTGAATTCCGTTTCCTTTGAAGTCATATTTTGGTCACTGCTGCTTCACATGGTCTTTAAACTTTCTCAAGATCTGGTAATCATTGTTTGGCCTTCATATTTGTTAATAATACAACATAAAAACTTACTTTGAACTATTTCTGCTGGTTAGGTTTCTTGACTGGTAGGTAGTCTTCTTTTTAGAGTAAGTGAAAAGGGAGCTGCAACTTGTATCTTTGGCTCAAAAATAGCTAATTTTAGTAGCTAATTTGTAAATAAATGTAGAGATTTTGGTATAGCACATCAAGTACACAGTAGAAACCCTTAGTTATTTTCAGTAAATCTGTGACTTTTTTTTTTTTTTTTTTTGGTCTGGGAGTTGATAGGTGCTGCTAGTTAAGACTGAGGGTTAAGTTTGGGGGAAATAGTGGGCACGGTCAGCTGTTAATTGCAACCCTTCAATTAATTCCTAAGCTTTCAGACCCATTAGCTCACTTCAGAAATCCATCACATTTACCATTTGAGTCAAGATTTATTCAGGGGGAAAAAAACATTTAGAGCTTTTTCCAGACAGATTCTTTCCTTTCAAGTCATGGTCCCTTCTTCCTCTTTGTAACTGTGGTTTCTTGCACACTTTCCTTCAGTAACCATATCTCCTCGTCTTTCTATACAACTCCATTCTTTTTCTGTATTAATGAAAAAGAAAAAAAAATCTCATAGCAGATGACTTCTATTCAGTTCTCTTCTTAGTTGTATACTCAATTCCTATAATTACCATTTTTATTCATTTCTGTCATTTTTTGTATGTTTCATATGAGAGAAGGGATAGTATGTTTGCTGTTTGGGATCAGAAACATTCGTGCTATATTTACTGACTTTTTTTGGTTTTTTATTATTTTGAAATGACTTAATAATAATACAAATACTACAGCTCAGAAGACGAAGTAATTTCTTCATACAAAACTTCTCAAAGCATATAACACAGAATAGTCTATGCCGATGCAATCTTAGGAATCTGGTATTCAAAATGTGTATAAAAATGGTATACAAAATGTGTAATCCCAATTTCTGATTATTTGCCTAATAGACAACAGGCATTCAGTAAATATCTACTGAATAAATAAAAATATGTGGTAATATCATTTTAGAAGATATATTTTTAAAATTCTTTTATATCATAATGCTCTTTCTTCTTTTAATTAATTCTTATACAGTCTGAGAAGGTCTGGAGCTGTTTAGAGGCAATTCCAGTAATGTACCTAAATAATGTGCAAGCCTTAAGGTCGAACTGTGCATTTTCATTTATTTTTAATTCCTCGAGCAAATGTAAGTACAGAGAAACTCAAATAACCAGGTTTTACAGAAGATATTTCCGATAAAGAAAAGCTGTGGGATTATGCAAATGAGATTTTTCCACTAAATGGAATCAGGAGAAGCTTAAAATTAAACTTTCCATTTAACAAGACCAATGTAACTGAAGACATGGTTTTAAAAATCCATTAAGTCACTTTGGAAAAGGTAGTAAACACAGCTTCTGGAGACTAGAGAACTCTATTTGGCCATCTATACCATTAATGATAGCATTTCCATTAAATTGCATGCATTCATTCCCTATTTTACATCCTTACTTATAAAACACAATTTACACAAGGTTGTTTTGCTTTACTGCTTGAATCTGTTATAATAAAAAAGAATATTCTTACTTATACTATTTTACACTGAAAGAAGTAGCCATCTATATCACCATCACTTCGAATGCAATTTCTTTTTCTATTCTTTCATTAAAGTGAGATTCATTTCAGCCATATTTGCATGTTCGAATCTTCAAATAATTAGAAATACACTGGTGAGGGAGAGGTTTCTAGACAAACACTAGAGTATTCTTAGATACAAATGGTAATATTTGCTATTAATATTATATTCTTTCTTCCCTTTTTATCGTGAGAAGAATTGTGAATCACATGTTCATGTGTTAGCATGCTTTATGTGACATTTTAAATCAGGTCATATGGATTTTGGACATTCTTTAACAGAACTGGAAGGCTAGCAATAAATTTTCCCTAGAAATTTTGTATAAATAATTTGTTAATTAAAATGATTATGTAATAACACTACCCATATTTGAAATCATCTTAATTTGATCATAATATATTATAAGGTGGTAAATGTTTTAAATTCTTGACAACAATATTTGCCCTGAATGCAAGATCTTCCAACATGCCGTTTCATGTGTGTTGCTTGCTGTAACACCTACTTTCCCATGTAGGAGTCTTAAAGCTTTTTTTAATGATTTTCTACAAGTGAAAATTTATTTTCTACAATTCCATTTCTGGCAATCAGGTGTCATTTCTGTGTGATCAAAAAAATTGGCCATTGGCAAAAGATTAGCATGTTCATGATTGAGACTTCATAATAGAGCTTTGCAATTTTATTAGGGCCAACCTATGATGAATATTTTTATTCATGACATTAGCATTGTACAGATATTAAATGTAAAAAGATTTAGTTACTTCATTTAGTTCCAGGTCATCCTTTTCAATGTCACCTCAAGAAGCCCATAGATAAAGAAAATGTAGTATATTGTACATGGTAAATGTTAGATTCTGCTTACAAATAAGAACTCAATGTAATATGAAACTATGTTTGATTGTGGTAAAACAAATGTATTTTTAAAATAACTGCCAGGGCATGAAACAATTATCCAGCAGCCTAAAAAGAGCCTCTTATTTCTTCCAATTTTCATTACACGTATATTCCATAGTATTACTAAATGATGTACATTTAATTTAAGAACAAAAAAAGTCAATGTCTGGATTTCTGGTGCCCTTTGAAATAAAGTAAACAAGTCATTTTAGTAATGTAACAATCCTTAATTTTGTAAAATAATATTTCAATGAGTGAGAACTTCTATGTTACAGGATATTAAACCTACATGGAAATAAGAAGTATTTGTATATATTGCAAAGTTATTTCGTACTTGATGAAATGTAATGCTCTCTATGCTCTTACATAATTTTTCTTAGTTGTCACTAAATCTACATTTTTTGTTATTTTATTTTTAGCTCTTTTTATATTTTGCATTCACCCAAATATAAATATTAAGGACAAATAATTGGTTCAATTATTAATAATTATTAATTGATACTTTATTTCTCATTTTGTGTTAATTTAAATCAGACTATATTTATAAATTTAATAAATGAAAAAATAGAAAAATTAAAAGTTTTGACTTTCCCATAAATGTCACTACACTAAGCAGGCAAAATATAGAAAAACTCGTCATCATTTTATTTTATAGTCTAACTTTCTTGTGGGGAGTCAGTGATTTTTTCATTTTAAATTTACCCTTCATGGAGTTTTAGTTATTTGATTTTATCCAAGAAAAGCAACTAACTGCCAAAACCTTTTAAATACTAGGTTAAAGATAAGAAGTGCACATATGTATGGCATGTGCTCTATACATTATTAGATCTCTGCCTTCATTTCTAATGCTAATACAATCATGTGAAGAGTTAAGCAAAAACGTCAGGTACTATATATTTAATACAAATACTTATTATTGTTAATAAAAGGGAAATCAGTGTGTGCGGAAGTAATCTAGGAATGTTTCTCAGAATAGACAAACCATGAAAAAGAATAAAAAGCACTAATATTTGAAATGCTAATCTTATTTTCTTCACAACAACGGTATGAATTGACACTATTATTGTCCCTATTGTTAAAACGAGCAAAATGAGGCATAAGGTGGTTAAATAATTTCTCCAAAAAATCACAGAGCTAGTAAGTGTTGAACTAAAATACTAAACCTAGATACTGTAGTTCTAACCTATGTTGCCGCTTAAACAGGTAGGGTTTGAGTCAAAAAAGCTCCTACCTCACCATTACCTCAATCCCGCATGGCATACTCCCGAGTATGGGAGGCATTCATGGTTCTTATCAAAACTATTTTTCCTAATGAATGTCTAGGCCATGTCTCTGTCTCTCTGTCTCTGTGTGTGTGTGTGTGTGTGTATGTGTGTGTCTACACTTAGTTAAAACTTATTCTCAAGACTTCTGGATTGAGTGTTATTTTATGTTTAAATTTTAATACAATATTTTGTTGATTTTTGCATTATTTTATATAAAGCACTTACATAGAATGTCATTATAGAAATAAATTGTATGACTGCTTTATGAAATTGTGAGTTTATTATATTTTACTCAGAGTGAATTAATCTTTTTTGAAAATAATATATATGATAATAAAATTTGCAGCAAAAACTATTTTGATACCAAAACATAGCTTTAATACAAACTGTACTTCTGATTCTTTCTAATACAAAATAAGTATCTTTTAAAATTGCTCTTAAAAAAGCAGTACTGCTGTTAGTACAGAACTTCAAAAATATCTATATCAATGACTGTAATTTTTAATATATCAAACTCTGTATTGGCAATATGGAAACATTTATTTACTGGTCACGTAATAAATATCTGTAGGCAAAATGAAATTTATTTCTCATCCATATTTATTATTCTTATTAATACATTTATCAAAGTATCTTTATGATTAACAAGAAAACTCCAAAGAAAACTAGAATAAATAAATGCATCTCTATGTAATTTAAGTGTAAAAATGATGTATGTGATGGAATTGGATTTACTGTTCCTGATCATCTCTACTTCTCTGCTTTGGTTTATGCTTAATTATTTTGGTAGTTACAAGTCTTATTTTTTGCTAACTGTTGTTCCTCTTCTGAATCAACCAACAAAAATAAATAAATAAATATCCTAATCTTTTATTTCACCCCTAAACCATTACACTCACCAGGCAATTGGTATTGTAGAATAAAGTAATAAATAATCAGATTTGGCAAGAAGTTACCTTTTGCTGAGTTACCCCACCTCTTCTCTCACAAGTAAGACAAATCACTTAAATTCTCAGAAACACCTGTTTTCTCATATTTAAAATAGGGTAATAAAATCTGCATTTCAATATTTTTGAGGCATTAGACATACTATTTGCAAAGTTTATATCAATAATTATCTTTTACTGTAGAATAGTTTGTAAAGCTATTAAAATGATTATGAATACAGTATAAGATTTATAGACAAATGTATGGATTAAAAATGAAAGAAGAATGCTGGGAGATTTCTCAGAGAAAAGATGACTAAATCTTATGTTTAAAATATAATCTCATTTATGGCATTATTTTCATTTAAAATTTATTGTGGCCACTGGTAACAATAGAAATAAATCAGCCTCCTCAATGTAACAGTCAGTATTCTCAATCAACTTGACCTTACCACTACTGAATCATATTGGCATACATTTGTCCAGTAGTGTGAGGCCTGCCCTTCACTGAGAATATTTTCCTAATCGCATACAGGGCCTTAGAACTTACCATAATGTTGAGTTTGTAACAGCTAAGCTTCAGAGGAGCTAATGCAGAAATAGACACTAGTATCTGAAAGAAGTCAGCAGCATTGTTTAAAACTTACTATGTCTCTGTAATGGCTAATTAACTTTAGAAAATTATCATTGCCACTGGAAAGCATGATTTTATAAGCAAACAATCCAAAAAGGACTTTCTAGCGGAAATGTAAAATAATTTATGGTCCTCACTTTTTGTTTTTCAGTCTCAGGCCTTGTATAAAATTTCTCAGGGCTAGGCACTGTAGATGCTTGGCTGACTAATGAGTATGGTTGTTGTTAATCCAATAATTCTTGGATTATTCAGTGACATCATATCTTTTACTAGACTGTAACTATTTAAGTGGCAGGACCTATATATTTTTCTTTCTTCATATTTTATAGTATTTCTATAAGATTAATTAACTTATTTTGACTGGAATGCCTACAGGCATTAACTATGAATATTTTCTGAGTACTTTTTAACCAGAATAGAAATTCAAATATACAGTATAAATTAATTGAGAAATTATCAACTAAATAAAAGGACTAAAGTTGTTTAAAAAATTGTTTCATAATTTAAGAGGAATGAGTAAAAAGGAAGGATGATTTCATATACTATCTAGTGTACTAATCACGAAATTTATTTCACCTTAAATTAAGAAAGACATCATGATAGAGAGCAGAGGGCCTGAGTTCATAAGTAAGGAAACTTTCACTGGTGATTCACCCCTGTCAATTAGCCTCTGTTCTGAAAATCATGGCTTATTATTCTTGGTCTACTTTACTATTTGGTATGTGGCTTTAGAAACTTTTATTTTTCCATTCTGTACAATCAGGAACTAAGACTTAACTCTAAATTATATTCTATACTTTGATTCCTAACTGATTTATAAAAAAAAAAAAAATCCTTGGCTCAGTATTTCATTAATTTTCCTTATGCCAATGTAACTTGGTCTTAACCATCATGTCTCATCTTCATTTATTTTTCTTAGCAAAGAGCTTTGCATATAATGATACCACTGTAAACCATGTTCTTATGTCACTCAGGCCACCTAAAATATCTTTAATAAAAATGGATAATGAACAAAACTGAAAATTGTTCCCAAAATAAAACTTGCTTTCGTGGTCACACATGCTTATGTGCAATAAATCACTGCTGAATCACAAGCCAGATGTATAGGGTTTAAAGGAAAATGGAAAAGTAAATCATTGGATACACGTATCTATTTATAATGTCATTTCCTTAATAAGGGAGAGAATGAATTTTTAAAGGACGTTTTTGTTGTTAAAGGCGGGATGTGATGATTGGCCATGCGTACTTTCTGATGACGTAGCAGACCCTGCCAGTTGCCAGCCCACATTCATTTTTTCTCCTTTTTAGAGATTTTTAAGTAGGATTGTTAGCTGAATATTAAGTTTTCCAGCATAAAAATATGATTTTTTGCAGCCTAGTTTTAAGATATATATGGCAATGGAATAATTTGCAGGCAAGCACTTGTGAAGAAAAACAACGTGTGCAACTTGCGAGCTATACCTTTGGAGACAGAGACTTGCCATCTACTTCTCTTTTCTCTACAGTGTCATATATCCAAGGTTATCCTGGATATGATTCGTTTACATGATTTTTTACTGTAATTATTAACAGACACACTTTCCATTCTCAGTTTGAACAAAAATTCTGTGATATCTCTACCTTTGTACTTCTCATTTTGTGGGATGTTGAAAAGGAGGCAGATAATCTGAGGCCATATAGCGAGGGCAATCTCTTAGGTGTGCTGACACTACAGTATAGAAGAACCTCAGGCCTATGATGATTCTGTGAAACAGAAGCCCCTTCCCACTTGGACGTTTATGTTGAAGAACGATAAACTTAAATCCTGTTTCATCCACTATTTATTTTTGGTCTCTGGCCCACGCATCTGAACTTACAGTCTATCTAATGCAAAAGTCAACATATTATTTGTAAACTCTTTTTTTTTTTTTTTTTTTTTTTTTTACGGAGTCTCACTCCGTCGCCCAGGCTGGAGTGCAATGGCGAGATCTCGGCTCACTGCAAGCTCCGCCTCCCGGGTTCATGCCATTCTCCTGCCTCAGCCTCCTAAGTAGCTGGGACTACGGGCGCCCGCCACCACGCCCAGCTAATGTCTTGTATTTTTAGTAGAGACGGGGTTTCACCATGTTAGCCAGGATGGTCTGGATCTCCTGACCTCGTGATCTACCTGCCTCGGCCCCGCAAAGTGCTGGGATTACAGGCGTGAGCCACCGCGCCTGGCAGTAAACTCTTTATTGTTTTCTAATACATCTTAGCTACATTGCATTAAAGGCAGTATTAAGACTAAAATAAGAACTTAGATTTTTTTTTTTTTTTTTTTTTTGAGACGGAGTCTCACTCTGTCACCCAGGCTGGTGTGCAGTGGCCTGATCTCTGCTCACTGTATGCTCCACCGCCCATGTTCAGGCCATTCTCCTGCCTCAGCCTCATTGAGTAGCTGGGACTACAGGCGCCTGCCAATATGCCTGGCTAATTTTTTGTATTTTTAGTAGAGACGGGGTTTCACCATGTTAGCCAGGATGGTCGCGATCTTCTGACTTCGTGATCTGCTCACCTCAGCCTCCCAAAGTGCTGGGATTACAGGCATGAACCACCACTCACGGCCAGAACTTAGATTTTCAAATGAATTTCGTAAGCCAAATTCTAACATCAAATATTCTTAAACTTCTGTCAAGCTAACTTTTAAAATACATTCAAATGATTTTTCCTTATTGAAGGAAAACAATATTAATCCACTAAAATGTTTATTTTTCTATTGTAGGCAAATAAAAAAGGAATGTTAATCAAGTGATCACATTAAGTTTTTCTAGCAAATTTTTTTGCTATGAATTTCAGATTTAGCTTTCTATCTAAAAACATTTCAGCCAATACTAAGAAACCACTGTTGGTGATTATATTAGCCCATTTTCACACTGCTGTAAAGAACTGCTAGAGACTGGGTAATTTATAAAGAAAGTGGTTTCATTGACTCACAGTTCAGCATGGCTGGGGAGGCCTCAGAAAATACAGTTATGACGTAAGGCAAAGGGGAAGCAAGGCACCTTCTTCACAAGGTGGAAGGAAGCAGTGCAGAGCGAAGGGGGAAGAGCTCTCTATAAAACCATCATATCTCATGAAAACTCACTCACTAACAGAAGAACAGCATGGGGGTAAATGCCCCCATAATCCAATTACCTCCACCTGGTCATTCCTTTGACACATGGGGATTCTGAGGATTGTAATTCAAGATGAGATTTGGGTGGGGGTACAAAGCCTAGCTATATCAGTGATCTTAGAGAATGAGTGTGTGATTCAGAACTAATTGTTTTGTTATTTATTTGGAATTCATACCCTAAGATCAAAAATGATTTCATAATTATTTTTACTTTATATGAATAAGAGACTATCTGTGAATAATTGCCAAGACCGGCTGGGTTGGGGAGATCCTAACACAGCAGCACTAGAGAAATTAAAGACACCACACAGAAATATAGAGGTGCAGAGTGGGAAATCAGGGGTCTCACAGCCTTCAGAGTTGAGAGCCTCGAACAGAGATTTACCCACATATTTACTGATAGCAAGCCAGTGCTAAACATTGTTTCTATAGATTATAGATTAACTAAAATATTCCTTATGGGAAATAAAAGGATGAGCCGAAATAAAGAGATGGGTTTGGCTAGTCATCTGCAGCAGGAGCATGTCCTTAAGGCACAGATCGCTCATGCTATTGTTTGTGGTTTCAGAGCTCCTTTAAGCTGTTTTCCACCCTGGGTGGACCAGGTGTTCCTTGCCCTCATTCCTGTAAACCCACAACCTTCCAGTGTGGGCATCATGGCCGTCACAAACATTCATAGTGCTGCAGAGATTTTGTTTATGACCAGTTTTGGGGCCAGTTTGTGGCCAGATTTTGGGGGACCTGTTCCCAACAAATAATAATTATAGTGTTTGATATACATACTTGGATATAGTATTAGATATTACAGAAAACTGTTTTTAGTAACACAAGGGAAGTCTGTGGTCCCAGGTAAACACCCCTTTGTTCAGATTTTATCAATTATGTAGAACTGTATAGTTAAAATCTGTCATGTTTGAATTTTATTTCCATCGAATGCTTCCGTTTTGCTTAATCTCCAAGACTGACTTATTGTCAGAGTCCATGTGGTGAAGTTCCTTCCCTGAACTACCCAAAAATATGTGCATAACAACCACAGGAAGTCAGTCAGAAGCTCTGAGCGTCTGAATACTCTAACATATTCTGATTCCCCTGTATATTTCCATTTTTGCAGGATATTGACTCACTGTGACAGAACTAATCTTAAGTATCAAGGAATAGTAACAAAGTTTTTTCAAATAGAAATGATCAGCGTAATGTACAAGACAGCAAAATGCATCACAGGCATTTGCGAGATAAACTACTGTGCTAGATGTCTACTGGTTGCAACAATTTACGAATAAAGACCTGAACCATCTCCCTTATCATTTTATAAACTCCCTGAAAGTCACTCCAGAGTGCATAGAGTTTTATCCAATATTCTTTGGTGTGTTAATTTTTTCCAAGTAACTGAATATTTATTCATACTTTGTAATCTCTCTGCCCACCTATTTGGCAGAATGTTTGAAACCTTCCCACCCATTACTTATTTTCTACCTTCATAATGTGTTCTCCATAAAAGAATTCAAGCAAGTATTTCACCTATTACAAAATCAGTTACATTGGATGGGAAAACTAAATCATTTCCCATTTTTGTGGCATACTATCTTTATTCTGATTTCAATAATATCATTTAAGCTTTCTTCTATGTCAAAAAATAGTGTCCTTTTTTCCTTTTATCTAGATAGGTCTTATCCGTACTTTATGGTCTTGCTTCATTATACTATTTTTTATTTTATTCAACAAATGTAGAAGTCATTATTTGTGACATTCATTTATTTATTGTAGGTCTGAGCACTCTTTTGGTTCCCAGGGAGCAAAAATAGAGTTTTTTTCCTTCATAGAACTTATCTTCTAGTAGGGAGACAAAAGTGCTTACTTAAAAGAGTTCATAATTATATTGCATAAATTACCCACAAATATATAGATGTGTTCACAACTATGATAATAGAAGGCAGTAACTTTTATGTGACATACAGTTGCTTCAAATAAAGTTAAGGAATTCTATTTACACAAAGAAAATAACTCTTCTAGTTTTGAGGATCTGGGGCTACTTCATACAGATAGTAGAAAGGAAAACCAGGGCTAAGTAGACAACTGAGAAGATTCTCTTTAGAGAAGGTAGGATCTGGAAAATAGCTCTAAATATGAATAACCAATGGCACTCTAGACAGGTAGTCAGGGGCAAGAGTGCTTACCAAAGAGAAGTAGCTAAGATGCTGAGAGTGTTTGAAGAGCATAACAATAAAGACTGTCAGTTAGTAGGTTGATCTAAGAAGACAGATTGCCAACATAAATGAATCTAAAACATCAGATTCTCTAAATTCTTTAACATTTTCTTAGCTAATTCCAACTCTTCCCCTTTACTCTACCATTGCAACTTATTTCCACAGTCTAACCCCAGTCTTTGACATTTCCAAAGACAAGAACCCCTGCATTATGTTGATTTCATGCATACTACTCTGTGGTCATCTTTTTCTATTTTGCTAGCTTGCTCTTTAATAATTCACCTTGGAATCTCTGACTCCTGAAGGCTCTACATTTTATTGAACCAATATTAACACTGAAAAGAACACTGAATAAAACTCTAGGATTACACAAACTCCAAGTGGACTGTACACTTGAATTTTAAAGCAAATTATAAAAGTTCTAGATATTAATGTAATAGAATATATTCATGATTTTATGATAGAAAAAAATTCTTAAAGAGGACACAGAAAAAAAAAAAAAGAAAAAACAAGCTTTAGGAAAATGGTTGATAACATTTACTACATCAAAACATTGTTAAGAATAAGAAAAGGGGGCTGGGCATGGTGGCTTACGCCTGTAATCCCAGCACTTTGGGAGGCCGAGGTGGGCGGATCACAAGGTAAGGAGATCAAGACCATCCTGGGGAACACGGTGAAACCTCATCTTTACTGAAAATACAAAAAAATTAGCCGGGCGTGGTGGCGGGCACCTGTAGTCCCAGCTTCTAGGGAGGCTGAGGCAGAAGAATGGCGTTAGCCCGGGAGGCGGCGGAGCTTGCAGTGAGCGGAGATCACACCACTGCACTCCAGCCTGGGCGACAGAGCGAGACTCCGTCTCAAAAAAAAAAAAAAAAAAAAAAAAGGAATAAGAAAAGGGAACCTTAATCTGGGAGAAGATATTTGAAGAACTTATTGTACAACATTTCACTGAAAGCATGTCTAATTGACCACTAAACATGAAAATTTGCACAATATCATTACTAATCATGAAAAAGGTCATTGAAACACAATAACATGTTTATACCCCCACAGAAATAAAATAATTATGAAGACTAACAATACCAGTGGTGGTAGGAATATAGAGCAACAGGCATTTTCATATACTGCTTGTGAGTGAATAAATTAGCATCATTACCTCCAGAAAAATGTTTGACATTTTCTATTAAGCTGAACATAGTCATAATAAAACAAGAAATTCCACCAAAAAGAATGTGTTAACAGAAATGCATATACATGTAAAAGCAAACACAGGCATAAAAATATTCACAGTAGTATTACTTTAATAGCTGAAATTAGTAACTGCCCACGTAATCACATTAGCTGAATGGGAAAATAAACAAAGAAAAAATCATAAAATTTTAATACCATACAGCAATGAAAATGAATTTATTATAGCTATATGTAACAGCATAGGGGAATACCGTAGTCATAATAAAGAGAAACAAGCCAGACACAAGAGAATACATACTGAATGATTCCAATTATATTCATTCCAAAAAGTAGCAAATTGGCATAATAGAAGTCAAGATCGCAATTAACTTTGAGGACTAATGAGGATATTGACTGGGAGGTGGCCCAGATGAAACTAACAGAATGTGGTCAGTATTCTGCTTCTTGACCTGGTTTTGGTTGTAGAGGTATTTGCTTTGTGATAATTTATTGAGCTGTACTTTTATAATGTGTGAATTTTCTCTGTATGATTAAGACTACACAAAAACGGTAAAAGAAAAAAACAACATGCAAACAGAATCATATTGGCTGATTTCACTCTAAAATCATTAACTTGATCTGTGAGTAGGACATAAATTCTGCCAGGCAGTTATATTTTTGTTTCCCTTCTAATTAAGAGGTTTCTCCTTTTTTTTTTTTTTTTTTTTTTTATGAGATGGAGTCTCTGTGTGTCGCCCAGGACAGAGTGCAAGAGTGCAGTGGCGCGATCTCGGCTCACTGCAAGCCCCGCCTCCCGGGTTTACGCCATTCTCCTGTGTCAGCCTCTCAAGTAACTGGGACTGTAGGCGCCTCCACCACGCCCGGCTAATGTTTTATGTTTTTAGTAGAGACGGGATTTCACCGTTTTAGCCAGGGTGATCTCTATCTCCTGACCTCGTGATTCATCCGCCTCGGCCTCCCAAAGTGCTGGATTACAGGCGTGAGCCACCGGAGGTTTCTCCTTTGATTAAATGGCTTTCTTTCTTGGTTTTGCATCTTGAATTATCTTAAGTTAGTAGAAAACAATATGTTCTGTTGGAAATATAGAACTTGTTGTGAAAGATAGATTGGAAGAAAAGATTAAGAATCCATGCTCTGGGATTTGCAATAGGATTTTACTTACAGACAAATTGAATTAATGTGAATTCATATTATAATGCCATTGCTATAGTTTAACACAGCTCCCAGCTTCATCTCTAAGTGTTTTGGGGTATAACTCTGACAATATAGACAAACTAATCTTCTTAACAGAAAAAGTAAATTTCCCTATTATTTTTTTCCTCCTCATTCTGTTCACCTCAGGGTAAGTACAAGATGGTTCTTTCATCTTCAGGTAAATTTCAAGGAACCCAATAGTGTGTTATATTTCTGGAGCTCTCCAAGCAATCCCTTGGGGCTGACCAATTTGTATGTGTCCTCTTTGATTTGACTGAAGCATATTCATTTTTTAATGTTAAACTTAGTTTTTTCATTTAACAGAGGTCAGCTTTTTTGCTATAATTTTTTTAAAGGTCTATGACTTGAGTTGTCTCACTAATAAGACTCTCTAGGCTATATAACAAGCACTCTTCCCTCTGAGAGGACATCTGTAGCTTTACTTTTAGAGGCCACAAACAAAAGAAAACACAATATAATGTTAGATTTTTTAAAAACGAAAAATATGGGCTAAATTTAATGCAGTATCTTCTGTTGAATCCCAAACAGAAAGAGAACATTAGTGGAAGAAAATACTGGATGCTGACTAAATAGGTAGTTCAGTTAATTGTACGGCACCAGAGTTAATGGTGCCGTACAATTAGACACATGTAGCATCGTTTGGTAAGAGGATAATATTAGAGAAAGTTAGAAAAAGGATGTGTGGAATATATACTCTATATTATCTTTGGAACTGTTACATAAATCTAAATCAATTCTAAAATAATGACTTTTAAAATGCTAGAAATGTATCTTATGATGACAGTTTTTATGAAGGATTTTTAAAAATAAAAATAAGATTGGAAAGAAATATATATTACCAGATGAAGTAGAATAATTTTTGTGTGTTTACTTTTTTTTCCGTATTTTCCTCATGTTCTTCAATGTCTATGCAACATTTGTTAAATGAAAACACAAACATTAACATGTGCAAATGTATAAACATACAGACATCCAAAATTCCACATAGATTTCTAGATTTTTTCTCTGAATTAATATTTCTGAGTTGAGGTATTATTTTTAAAGCAGAAATAATTGGCACAATGTTCTTCAACTTAATCCTGGCACATGTCACTAAATCAGTTTACTTCCTGAAGACTCTTGCTCAATCTTTCCCTGTTGTTTTTATGAATGCTAAATATTCAGTTTTAACAATTTTCAAATACCTGACATTTTAATAACACTGGCACACACATAGGAAGTATAGGATGATTTTTATTAGAACCAGCCTTGATTCTTCAGTTTAAAATATGGCCATAAATTTTATGTAGTAAATCTCTTACTAATGTGTTAACACCAGCTGTCCTCTAGATTCTTTCTTGAAATTAGATTGTTAGTTACATATTACATTCTTTATCAGAAATATAAGTGCCCCAAAGTACCCACAGCATTAGGATGAAAACCTTGTCTTGCTCATCAGTCTAGTCAAAGGAGGAAACATACTATTATTTAAATTTAAATCATTAAATATTTAGTTGTTGACGATGATGGTGATTATAAAGAGTCTCTAGAAAAATATTCAGCTATTGGAGATTAGTTATTACTAAGGCTGTGCAAGAATTTGTCTACAGATATATACAAATAAGTATATATCTTTGATGAATATATTTTTTAAGTTAACTTTTCAATGATAACTCAGAAATTCTGCTGAGGAAAGTGTGCATTTATCATTCTTCTTCAGGAAAAGATTATTATAAAAAAGCTAAGAAAACTGTTTGTACATCTCTGACTCTGAAGTCTGATAAGGAAAACGGGGGTAAAGTTTTTTTTTTTTAAATATCTGTTTTTTTAATGGAAGATAATCTAAGGAAACCAAATAATTTTCTGCTATAAGAAATAATTTTTTTTTTTCCTGAAGAAAATGTTCCCTGGCCCAGGCCACTTACTTGGACAAAGCAGCTTAAACATTACTTCACTTTACACTTTCTAAATAGTTTGTTTTCCTTTCTAAAGGATGACATTGAGGATTCAGTTATATTTACTTTCTGTTTCCAGACACACATTAGCAGTATGTTCATCACTCAAAGACATTTTACAGAAAACAGTCATCAGAGTGGTACTCATTTTTTTTTTCACTTTATTTTGTTTCATATCCACCAGATCCACAGGCTTTTGTTTTCAGACATTTCTAGCTCTAGTTCTCTAAAGATAAGTTTCTGTTAAGCCATGGAAATGAAGAAATTCAAACTCTATATTGGAAATTAGATAAAGAAAGAAGAAACAACTAGAACTGAATTTACTGTTTGTTTTAATAACTAGCATACAACATCAGTATATATTCCTTTGAAGTAGATTGTATAGAGTGACATTAAATATTTCATCATGAGAACAATGTAACCACATGTTGACCTCATTCTTTGGCTATGCTTATAGCTATGTCTACATAACTCCAAATCGCTTTGTTTGGTTTGTTTCACTGATTAATGGTCTTAAACAACTCCATTGTTTCAGAACAGTATACCTAACTTATACTGCAGTAACTATAAACATTCTTTTGTGAAAGACCAAATTGTTGCATATGGTTGTAGGTGGTAATGTCTAATGAAATAATGGATCTTTCTAGCAAAACTTTTGATCAAATCTTTTATTTGGAATGATCTATTACATTCTAGTAAAATAAAAGTTTTGTTCAAATACCCTTTTTTTCCGATGTGTATAGAGAGCTAAGAAGGTCAATTTAGTACCTGGCATTTAAATCTAGAGTTTTCTATATAGGGTTCGTCAAATTCTTCATATATATGTATGAATGTCTCTAATTTTAACACAAAATATTCATGGATTACATAAAATAATAACTGTAAGAACACATTGTTAAACAGAAGATTTCTATTGATAGTAATATGCCATTATTTTAAATCATTGTTTTTGGATCAAGCATGAGCAAGTCAAACCAGAAACCTACCGGCATGATCAAGTTGGCCTTAGAGGAGATTGGTGTAAATCCCAAGTATTTGACTTCAATTTTTGCAACTGATGATATCCATACAATGATGAAGATGGAGTTTATAGGATATTGTGAAAGGTAGTCAAACGGTTGGGTGCGGTGGCTTGCGCCTGTAATCCCAGCACTTTGGGAAGCTGAAGCGGGTGGATCATGAGTTCAAGAGATTGAGACAATCCTGGCCAAAATGGTGAAACTCCCTTTCTACTAAAAATACAAAAATTAGCTAGGCCTAGTGGCACTTGCTTGTAGTCCCAGCTACTCAGGAGCCTGAGGCAGGAGAGTCACTTGAACCTGGAAGGCAGAGGTTGCAGTGAGCCGAGATCGTGCCATTGCACTCCAGCCTGGTGACAGAGTGAGACTCCATCTCAAAAAGAAAAAAAAAAAAAAGAAAGAAAGAAACATAGCCAAACAGTGAAGGTATTTCAAAACTATTCTTAGAAGATCAGTGACAGCATATCTCGTCACAGTTTATGTTGCCAAAGTCGCACTTAACTACATATATAAAGAAATGATACATAGACCTCACATAATTGAAATATCAGATATTATATGGTTGGCAAACACCAGTTTGGGCAATGACGCTGTTAGTGTTGGATATTATGTAAGGCATATCTAATGTGACACTTCAAATCTTTAGGGCCCACTTGTCTCCATTGATCTTTCTTGTTTACCTATTATTTTTTCTTGCCTTCAATATAATTATATTGCAATAATCTTTCTTCCAATTTACTAACCATTCTAATTATTTCTTTAGTAATTTCAGACTTCGGATGTTTCAGTACTAGAATGCCTTTTTTGATTCTCCTTCACTGGTTTCCCATTCTTGGTTGAAAGACTTCATCTTCTCATTTATTTGCCATTTCTTCTTCTATTTTCTTAAACCTGTTTGTCATAATGTATTTCTAAAAACCAATTGTTTAAGGTTAAAGAAGGCTAGACTTTGACTGTTAACATATTTTATATGAATAAAGAATGTTAGTTGTGAATAAAGAAACTTTTGCTAAGATAATCATTAAATTGATGTTTGTCCCCAGTCCCATAGTCTTTGAGAGTGGGATTCTCTATCAGACAGACAAAAAAAATTCTGATGTGTATGGAACTTGCAGCCTACACAAGTGTCCCTACGTTGGTCAGAGAAAACTCAAAAATCAGCTTTTACAAGTAAGATATAATTCATTTTCAACATTTTAAATCTGCACATCAGATTACCAATATCCATATTGTATTAGTGTATTCTCATGCTGCTAATAAAGGCATACATGTGACTGGTAATTTATTAAGGAAAGAGGTTTAATTGACTCATAGTTCAGCATGGCTGGGGAGTCCTCAGGAAACTTACAATAATGGCAGACGGGGAAGAAAACATGACTTTCTTTCTTTCTTTTCTTTTTTTATTTTGAGACAGTTTCGCTCTTGTTGCCCAGGCTGGAGTGCAATGGCACAGTCTCAGCTCACTGCAACCTCCGCCACCTGGGTTCAAGCAATTCTCACGCCTCAGCCTCCCAAGTAGCTGGGATTACAGGTGCCTGCCACCACACCCGGCTAATTTTTATATTTTTAGTAGAGATGGGGTTTTACCATGTTGGCCAGGATGGTCTCAAACTCCTGACCACAGGTGATCTGCCCACCTCGACCTCCCAAGGTGCTGGGATTACAGGCATGAGCCACCACACCCAGCCAAAACCATCAGATCTTGTGAGAACTAACTCCCTATCATGAGAATAGCATGGAGGTAACCCCGCCTCAACCATGATTCAAGTACCTCCCACCAGGTTCCTCCCATGACGTGGGATTATGGGAACTACGATTCAAGATGAAATTTGGGTGGAAACCCAGCCAAACCATATTACATACTCTTAGATATATACTAATAAAACATTTTCTTTTTTCTCCAAATTTATCCCTTTACCCTCAAGATAAATGTTTCACATGATTATTTTCTTATTTCTGCCAACATTCCCTGTTAAGACATAATGACAAAGTAAATATATTCATGAATTTTCTTTTTAAAGCTAATTATTTTACTGATTTTCTTATTTATTCAATAATCTAGCAACTTTTAGAAAAATTATGTACAATATCTTTAAGTGAATTCTAACTTTTCCTTTGGAGCAAAGTCTGCAACCATTAAGTCTTATTGCTTTTGCAACATCAATATCTATCTAGTTCTTCTTTATACTTTACCACTAACTACATTTAGTTACTTTTCTTCTTTTACTTATAATTGAAAAATTGACTTAGTCACCTTACTCTTTCCTCTACCTCATTTGTTACATTATTTTAGTTATAAACTGCATACTTGTAACAAATAAATCTCCCTAAAATATAACTTTGATCATGTTATCTCATGGTTCAGAACATTTTTATGTTTTATATATTTTTTTTCTTTTTGCTAAGTCTAAATTTCTAAAATAGCTATGATTTCTGGGGTATCAGTTTGTTCCATGATTGAATTACATCCTCCCGATACCCCTCAGAGAGTATAGTTATTGCTATTTTAATGATAAATACATTGAAGCTTGGTAATATTAATTTGTCAAAGGTCACAGCTCACAATTTAAGAAACTCTAATTTATAGTTGTTCTGTCAAACTCCAAGGTTTTTCGTTGTTTTTGTTATCACCCTCACTCTAACTCTGAAACATTCCCCTTCTAATTCATCCTCATAAGGAGTTCAGTGAATTACTTGTTATGGTTTGCACTCTGCAGGTGAAATATAGGACTCAGAAAATCTTAACCAGGTTATTACAACATAATACCAGTATCAGTGATAAAACTTGCATTTAAAGCCAACTCTTTCTTCCTCAAAAAGCTGTGCATCTTTCTGTACACTACACACTCTGACATCTACATGAATTATATCATTTAAAAATTTAGAGCTCTGAATATTTTCTCTCCTTAATATAGCCAGGACTTCTACAAAATCAAATATATTGTTTATATCTAGATACCACCACCTTTTTTTTTGCCTGTTTATCAGGTTCTGTCATCATATTCCAGATGCCCATATTCTATGTATTCTTTAAAATCCACTCTACATACCACATAGTTCAAAAAGTCATCACTAATTCTGAAATTAAAGAAAAACTCATCTTTTTTTCTAAACATTCATAACATCTCTGTTTTTTAGAGTCCTTAAGTCTCACTTTTGTTTTTCTCCATGTTCTGCCACCTGTAGAGAATTATAAGTTCTGTGAAGACAGGATTTACTTGCCTATGTATCCATATTATTATTCTGGCCTATAGTTGGTACCTAAAAACTATTTGATGAGTGGATGTTTACTAGTTTCCAGAAATATGTGGTATAATATCACAAATAGAACTTATTAAAAATTACTGCATATAGTAGAATGGAACATCAAGTTGATTTCTGAGATTTTTTACTTCAGTTCCTGGCTCCCCACTAGCATTCCTGGACTCACCCATGGCCTGGGGGAACTTGCTACCCTGAATGGAAGGACAAATCTGGCTAGGTTTGCCACTGGTTGTTTGTAGAGCTCTAGGGCCTTGACCGAACATAGGCAGTAACCAGGTAGTTATAGTGAGCCTTGGACAAAACTCTGTGCCATTCTTGCTTCAGGGCTGATCAGCATAATGCCAGTGGTAGTGAACACAGGGGTGCTTGTGTCACCCCACTCCCAGCTCCAAGTGGCTAAGCACAGAGAGACACTCCATCTGTTTGGGAGAAAGTAAAGGAAGGGAACAAGAATCTCCACCTGGTAATCCGGAGAATCCTTCTGGATCTTATTCAAGACTACAAAAGTGATACTTCTATGAGCCTCAGGAGCCACAGTGTTACTGAGCTTGGGGTGCCTCCTAATGCAGACATGGTTTAGATCACAAAACCCAGGTGCTTTTGTATACCTGAAAAGCCTTCCCAAGAAGGGTGGGTAGAGGCAAGTCCAGACTGCAAAGAGCTACAATAAATATCTAACTATTCAATTCTCAGACACCAAGGAAAATCCACAAGCATCAAGGCCATCCAGGAAAACATGAAAACATGACCTCATCAAATGAACTAAATAAGACACCAGAGACAATCCTGGAGAAACAGATACATGACCTTTCAGACAGACAATTCAAAATAGCTGCTTTGTGGAAACAAAAAAATTCAAGGTAACACAGAGGAGGAATTCAGAATTCCATCAGATAAATGTAATGAAGAGATTAAAATAAATAAAAAGAATCAAGGAGAAATTTTGGAGTTGAAAAATGCAATTGACATACTGAAGAATGCATCAGAATCATTTAGTAGCAGAATTGACAAAGCAGAAGAAAGAATTTGTGACCTTGAAGACAGGCTATTTGAAAATACACAGTCAGAAGAGACAAAAGAAAAATGAATAAAAAGCAGTGAAGCATGCCTACAAGATCTAGAAAATAGACTTGAAAGGGAAAATTCAATAATTATTGGCCTTAAAGATGAGGTAGAGAAAGAGATAGGTGTATAATGTTTATTCAGAGGGTTAATAACAAAGAATTTGCCAAACCTAGAGAAATATATCAATATTCAAGTACAAGAAAGTTATAGGACACTAAGCAGATTTAACCCAAAGAAGACTACTGGAAGGCATTAAATAATCAAATTCACAAAGGCCAACGATAAAGAAGGGATGCTAAAAGCAACAAGAAAAAAAACAAACAAACAAATAATGTACAATGGGGCTCCAATACATCTGGCAGTGGACTTTTCAGTGGAAACCTTACAGACTGAGAGAGTAGTATGACATATTTAAAGTGCTGAAGGAAAAAAAAGAAAAAACACCTTTTACTATTGAAGAGTACATTCAGTGAAAGTAACCTTCAAACATTAGAGAGAAATAAGGACTTCCTCAGACAAACAAAAGCTGAGGGATTTCAATACCAAACCTGTCCTATAAGAAGTACTAAAGGAAGCACTTCAGTCAGAAAGAAAAGGACGTTAATGGGCAATAATAAATTATCTGATGGTATAAAACTCACTGGTAATAGTAAGTACATAGAAAAACATAGAATATTATAACACTTTAACCGTGGTGTGTAAACTGATCTTATCTTGAGTAGAAAGACTAAATGATGAACCAATGAAAAATAATAACTACAACAACATTTCAAGATATAGTACAATAAGAAGAAAAAAGAAACAATAAAAAGTTAAAATGCAGGGATATGAAGTTAAAGCATAGAGATTTTGTTTGTTTTCTTTTTCATGTTTGTTTGTGTATGCAGTCAGTGTTAAGTTGTCATCTTTTTAAAATAATGAGTTATAAGATAGTATTTTCAAGCCTCATGGTAATCTCAAATTGAAAAACCAACAACAGATACATAAAGAAATAAAATAAAAAAATTAAAGTATACGACCAGAGAAAATCCTTTTCACTAAAAGGAAGACAGGAAGGAAGGAAAGAAAAAAAGATAATGTTACAAAACAACCAGAAAACAAATAGCAAAATGGCAGGATTAAGTCCCTACTTATCAATAATAACATTGACTGTCAATGGACTAAAACTCTCGAATCAAAAGACATAGACTGGCTGAATAGATTATAAATAAGACTCAATGATCTGTTGTCTACAAGAAATACATTACACCTATAAAGAAACACACAAACTGAAAACAAAGGGATGGAAAAGACTTTCCATGCCAATGGAAACAAAAGAGCAGGAGTAGCTATACTTATATTAGACAAAATATATTTCAAGATAAAAACTAAGAGGCAAAGAATGTCAATATATACTGATAAAGGGGTCAATCCAGCAAGAGGATATAACAATTGTAAATATATATGCATCCTACACTGGAGCACCCAGATATAGAAAGCAAATATTATTAGAGTCAAAAAGAGAGATATGCCCCAACACAATAATAGCTATAGACTTCAACACCCCACTTTCAGCATTGAACAGATCTTTCAGACAGAAAATCAATGAAGAAACTTTGAACTTAACAACTCTAACAACTACAAAATACATATTCTTCCCCTCAGTATATAAATGACTGTCACTGTCAAGGATAGGTCATATGTTAAGTTAAAGAGCAAGTCTTAAAACATTCCATGAATAAAACTAAAATAATATCAAGCATCTTTTCTGACCACAATGAAAGATACTAGAAATCATACCAAGAGGAATTTTGGAGACTATATAAAAACATGGAAATTAAACAGTATGATCTGAATGATCAGTGAATCAATCAAGAAATTAAGGAAACTGAAAAATTTATTGAAACAAATGACAATGGAAACACAACATATAAAAATGTATGGGATACAGTGAAATGGCCTTAAGAGGGAAGTTTATAGCTGTTTCTATATCAAAAAAATAAGAAAAATTTGTAATAAACAACCAAATGGGGAATCTTACAAAAACTAGTAAGTCAAAAGAACACCACACTTGAAATTAGTGGAAAAAAATATATAAACATGAAAACAGAAATAAATGAAACTGAAATTTAAAAAACAATACAAAAGATAAATGGAACAAAAAGTTGGTCTTTTGAAAAGATAAGTAAAATTGACAAATCTGTAGCCAGACTAAGAAAAAAAAAAGAGAGAGAGAGAGAAAGGACCCAAATAAATAAAATCACAGATAAATTCCTAGACACCACCTGCAATGTACCTAGATTGAACCATGAAGTAATACAAACCCTGAACCAACTAATGCAATGTAATTAGATCAAAGTGATAATTAAAAGTCTCACACTGAAGAAAAGCCCAGGACTTGATGGCTTCACCGCTGAATTCTACAAAACATATAAAGAAGAACTAATACCAGTCATACTCAAGCTATTTCAAAAAAATAGAAGAGGAGGGAATATTTCCAATCTCATTCTATAAAGCCACTATTACCCTGATACTAAAACCAGACAAAGATTCATCCAAAAAAGAAAACTACAGGTCAAATCATCGATTAATAATGACACATAAACCTTCAACAAAATATTAGCAAACTGATATCAACAACATATTAAAAAGATCATTCACCATGACCAAGTGGAATTTTTCCCAAGGATGGTTCAACATACACAAATAAATCAATGTGATATATCAAATTAATAGAATCAAGGATCTAAACCATATTATTGTTTCAATTAATGCTGAAAAACTCTGATAAAATTCAACATCTCTTCAAGATAAACACGCTAAAAAGACAGGGTATCGAAATAACTTACCTCAACATAATCAAAACCACATAAGACAAACCCATACCTAGTATTACACTGAATGGGGAAAAACTGAAGAGCTTACCACTAAGATTTGGAATGCAACAAAGATGACCACTTCCACTACTGTTATTGAACATAGTACTGGAAATCTTAGCTGGAGCAAATTGGACAGGAGAAAGAAATAAATGACATCCAAATTAGAAGGGAAGAAAAATTATCCTTGTTTGCAGACAATATGATCTTACATTTGAAAAAAACTCAAGACACCACAAGAAAACTATTAGAATTGATAAACAAATTAAGTAAAATTGCAGGATACAAAATTAACATACAAAAATGCCAGCAGTAAACAATTTGGCATTTCTGCCAAATATTTCCCATTTCTATATGCCAACAGTAAACAATCTGAACAAGAAATTGAGAAAGTAATTATATTTACAGTACCTACAAACACAATAAAATACCTAGGAATTAACCAAAGTAAAATATCTCTACAATGAGAACTATAAAACATTGATGCAAGAAATTGAAGAGGACACTAATACACAAAAGGACAGATATTCCATGTTTATGGATTTTAAGAACCAATATTGTTAAAATGTCCATACTACCCAAAGCAATCTACAGATTCAACGCAATCCCTATCAAAATACCAATGACATATTTTACAGAAACGGAAAAAACTTCCTTAAATTTACATGGAACCATGAAAGACCCAGAAGAGCCAAAGGTATCCTAAGCAAAAGGAGCAAAACTGGAAGATTCACATTACTGGACTTTAAATTGTACTACAGAGCTATAGAAACCAAAATGGCATTGCATTAACATAAAATAGACATATAGACCAATGGAACAGAAAGAGAACCCAGAAATAAATTCATATATCTCTACTGAGCTCAGTTTTGAACAGGGTATCAAGAACACATATTGGGAAAAGGGCAGTCTCTTCAGTAAATTGTGCTGAGAAAACTGAGTATCCATATGCAGAAGAATGGAACTAGACCCACATCTCTCACAATATACAAAAATAAAATCAAAATAAATTAAAGAATTAAACCTAAAACTTCAAACTATGGAACTACTACAAGAAAAATTGGGGAAACTCTCCAGGACATTGCATTGGCCAAATATTTCTTGGGTAATACCCCATAAGCACAGGTAACTAAGGCAAAAATGAACAAATGGATCACATTTAGTTAAAAAGCATCTGTACAAAAAAGGAAACAACAAAATAAAGACACAACCTACTCTATGGGAGAAAATATTTGCAAACCAACCATCTGAAAAGGAATTAGTAACCAGAATATACAAGGAAAAGGAGCTCAAACAACTGTATAGGAAGAAATCTAATAATCTGATTTAAAATGGACAAAAGATCTGAATAGAAATTAAGAAGACAGGCAAAGTGCAAACAGGTATATGAAAAGGTGCACAATATCATTGGTCATCAGATAAATGAAAATCAAAACCATAATAAGATATAATCTCACCCCAGTTAAAATGGCTGTTATGCAAAAGACAGGACATAACAAATGCTGGTGAGGATGAGGAGAAAGGGGAATCCTCCTACATTGTTGGTGGGAATGTAAATTAGTATAACCACTATGGAGAACAGTTTGGAGGTTCCTCAGAAAACTAAAAGTAGAGCTACCATGTGATCCACCAATCCTACTGCTAAGTATATAGCCCCCAAACAGAAAATCACTATATGAAAGAGATCTGTATTCCTTTGTTTATTGCAACACTATTCACAATAGCCAAGATTTGGAAGCAACAGAAGTGTCCATCAACAGACGAAGGATAAAGAAAATATGGTACGTATACAATGGAGTACTATTCAACCACCAAAAACAATCAGATTCTATCATTTGCAACAACATGGATGAAACTGCATGTCATTATGTTAAGTGAAATAAGCCGGGCACGGAAAGACAAATGTTACATGTTCTCTTATTTGTTGATGTAAAAATTAAAGCAATTGAACTCATGGAGATAGACAGCAGAAGGATGGTTACCAGAGGCTGGAAAGGGTAGTAGAGGGAGTGGAAAGGAAATGGGGATGGTTAACACGTACAAAAGGTATTTAGAATGAATAACATCTAGTATTTGATAGCACACAGGGTGACAAGAGTGAATAATAAATTGTATGTTTTAAAATAATTAAAATTTGATTGTTTGTAACACAAGATAAATGCTTGAGGTGATGAGTATCCCATTTACCCTGATATGACTATTACACATTGTATGCATGTATTGAAACATCTCATGCACCCCATAAATATATACCCACTACTATGTACCCAAACAAATTAAAAAAAAAAAACAAATTTTTAGTAACAACAAAAAAGTCAGTTACCATTCTACATACTGGCAATAAAAACTTAAATTTAGAATTTAAAAATACCATTTATACTGACACCAAAAATGAAATATTTAGGTATAAATAAAACAATATAAGAAAATTTTCTCTATGTGAAATATAATAAACCTCAATGAAAGATTTCAAAAATGTTTTAAATAATTGGAAAAATATTCCATATCATTCATTAGAATACTTAATAGTTTAAGATGCCAATTTGTCACAACTTGATCTATAGATTTAATGAAACTCAACTAAAACCATACAATCTATTTTGAAGATATAAAAATACTGATTTAAAACATTATATGGAAAGGCAAAAGACCTCAAATAACCAACACGATGAAAAAGAGACACATTTAGAGGATTCACACTGACATTTAGCCTTAGTATAAAGCTACAATACTTGAGAAAGTGTGCTTTTTCCAAAAGAATAGGAATAGAGGTTAGTAAAACAAAATATAGTGCCAAGAAATAGATCCATGAAAAAATATAGTCAAATGATCTTAGACAAAGTAGCAATGGCAATTCCAAGTAGAAAGAATAATCTTTTTAGAAGATAATAACAGGAAAATAGACATACACACAAAAAAATGAACATAGACACAGAACCTTGCAATTTTCAGCAATCTTAGCTCAAAATACATATTACATGTAATGTAAAACACAAAAACAAAAAATTTCTAAAAGAAAAACAGAAGAAAATCTAAGTGACTTCTGCATTATAGTTGAGTTTTTAGTCACAACACTAACTAAAAGCACTACTCATGAAAGAAAAAAATTAATAAATTGGACTTTGTTAAAATTGAAAATCTCTGCTCTTTGAAAGACACTGTTAGGAAGATAAAAAGACAAACCAAAGTCTAGGAGAAAATATTTGGAAAACACATATATGGTAAACAGCTTGCATCTAAAATATACAAAGACCACTTAACACTCAATCATAAGAAAATAATCAAATTTGAAAACATGCAAAAGAGGGCTGGGCATGATGGCTCACACCTGTAATCCCAGCATTTTGGGAGGCCGAGGTGGGCGGATCACCTGAGGTCAGGAGTTCGAGACCAGCCTGACCAACATGGTGAAACGCCACCTCTACTAAAAATACAAAAATTAGCCGGGCGTGGTAGCAAGCACCTGTAATCTCAGGCACTCAGGAGGCTGAGGCAGGAGAATCCCTTGAACCCAGGAAGTGGAGGTTGCAGTGAGCTGAGTTTGCGCCACTGCACTCCAGCCTGGGCGACAGAGTGAGATTCCGTACCCCACCCCCCCCCCCGCAAAAATGCAGAAGATCTGGACAGACACTTCAACAAATAATATATACAAATGGAAAATAAGCATAGGAAAAGATGTTCAACATTATTTGTTCTTAAGTTATTGTAAATTAAAACAAGTTGTCACTACATACCTATTAGGATGGCTAAAATTTCAAATATTTAAAATACCAGTTGATGACTAGCATGCAGAACCTCAGGAGCTCTCCATTGTTAGGGAGAATGGAAATGGCATAACCACTTTGGAAGACATTTTTGAAATTTCTTACAAAGCTAAACATAGTCTTACCACACAATCTAGAAATTGTAGATTTACCCAACAGATTTAAAAACATGTCCACATAAAAACTGATAACACAAACTTTTATAATAACTGTATATATAATCACCAAAAAACCTGAAGTGACCAAGATATCACAGATAGTGACATATCTATACAATGAAATATTATTTAACAATAAAAAGAAGGAAATTATCAAGCCACAAAAAGATATGGGTAAATCTTAAATATGTCTTCAACTGAAATATTACAACCTAAAATATTATGTATTGTATGGTTCCAATTACATGACCTATTTGAAAAAGCAATGCTTTAGAGGTAATAAAAAAAAAAAAAAAAATCAGTGGCTCCTAGTGGTTTTGGAAATGGGGAAAAAACATTCAAATAGGTAAAGCAAATGGAATTTTTAGGAAAATGAAACTATTGTATATGATACTATAATTTTGCCTACATTACATTATACATATGTCAAAATCCATTTAACTTTATAGCAAAAATAGTAACACTTAATGTATGACATTTTCAAAAAATTAGGAGGTCTTAGGAATCCCGAGTTGAAATGCAGAATATAACAAAACAATTTCATTGCATTGTAAATATATGAGACAACCTCACTAAAAGGGGTAGAGAAAAAGGTGCTGAACTAAGTGACATTGGAAATGTGTGGAATCTATAAAACGAATGGCAAAAGAAACTGGTTTATAAAGCTGTTGCCCAAGAGGGAATAGGTTAACAATGCTTGAACTGGTATACGTGTAGATTGGACTTGAACAATTAAGTAAATAGATAAGACAAAACCAGATTTCTAAATATTGGAGTGGGTGTTTACAAGTAAGTGAGGAAAGACAACTAGAATGATTCATGTGGTGATGTATTAGACCTAGTGACATAAGTATGAGCTCTTGCTTAACTTAATATAGGTACAAATGGTTACGCATAGAAATATTTGTAAGTATGTGTATATACAAACTCTGGTATGCACACATATTTTTCTTTTCTGTGTCAGTGGCAAGGGTCTAGAAGCAATGACATCCTAGTAGCAGAAAGCATACCCAGTACTTTGACGTTGGTTTCTAATACTATTCTTCAGTGAAAAAAATCAGAGTTCTTTGGAGAAATGGCTAAATCTAAGATAGGACAGAGAATGTGTAAGACTGGAGTGTCGTGAAGTATTAAAAAAAAAGATAGTTTTTAAAAAATAATAAAAATGTATGAATGGGGTTCTACTTAAGAGAGACACAAAAGATGATGGAAAAATTACCAGTGGTAAAAGCCAGATAATTTGAACAAGACAATGCGTTAAGTATTGAGTTATAATCCACAGTATAAAATACATATTTTTAAATTCTACACTGGTATAAATAAATGCTTGATAAATAAACAAATAGAGAAATTTCTTATGCAGAATTTCAAATAATTTATGTAGAAACTTCACCCTCAAAGAGGTTAAACATAACTCTCCACTATTTAAATGTGGACTGCATATAGTGACTTCTTCCCAAATAGTATGGTATGGAATTATGAGGAAAAAAGAGAATTTTAGGGTGGGTGTGGTGGCTCATGCCTGTAATCCCAACACTTTGGGAGTCAGAGGCGGGCAGATCACGAGGTCAGCAGATTAAGACCATCCTGGCTAACACGGTGAGACCCTGTCTCTACTAAACAAAATACAAAATATTAGCTGGGAGTGGTGGCAGGTACCTGTAGTCTCAGCTACTCAGGAGGCTAGGCAGGATAATGGCGTGAACCTGGGAGGCAGAGCTTTCAGTGAGCCAAGATCGCACCACTGCACTCCAGCCTGGGCCAGAGCAAGACTCCGTCTCAAAAACAAACAAACAAACAAACAAACAAAGATAATTTTACTTGGACAAACTGGATTACCTCAGCTAGGTAATCAAATCAATATCAACAGTCATAAGTCATGCTGAAAGTATATAAGCTTGCTATAGTGCAATGGAAATGGCACTTTATCTCTGTTCATCCTCTGAAAACCCACAACTCTACTCTAATTATGAGAAAAACACCAGGCAAATTTCAGTAAAGGAACATTGTTTAAAATTCCTGAGGAGTAGTCCACAAAACTGTCAAGGTCATCAAAAACAGGGAACATGTGAGAAACTATAACCTTAAGTGAAGCCCAAGGAAATATAATAATTATATGTGATAGTGTCCAGGATGGGATCTTGGAATACAAAAAGAATCTTAGGTAAAAAACGAGAAAATCAGAAAAAATAATGGAATTTGATATGGGTTGGCTCTGTGTCCCCACCCAAATCTCATCTTGAAATGTACTCCCATAATTCCCACGTGCTGTGTGAGAGACCCAGTGAGAGATAATTTGAATCATGGTGTCAGTTTCTCCCATGCTGTTCTTATGGTAGTGAATAAGTCTCACAAGATCTAATAGTTTTATCAGGTGTTTCCACTCTTGCATCTTCTCTCATTTTCTCTTGCTGCCATGTAAGAAGCACCTTTTGCCCGCCATGATTCTGAAACCTCCCCAGCCATGTGAAACTGTAAGTCCAATTAAATCTCTTTTTCTTCACAGTCTCAGGTATGTCTTTATCAGCAGCATGAAAACAGACTAATACAGACTTTTAAGTAATAACTTTTTATCAATATTAGTTCATTAATTATAACAAATATACCATATAATAAAATATGTCAACAATAAAGAACACTAGGGTAAGGTATACAGGAATTTTTATTACTATCTGTAAATTTGTAAGTTTTGTAATTTTTCTGTAAATATAAAATGGTTCTAAAATTTAATTTAATTTTACTTATATAGTAAATATATAATATGAGAGATACTATATATACATAGAAACTATATACATTATTTAAATTCTATATAGTCTATAAAACTGTATGTATATACATATACACAAATATTTGTAGTCTTATTGCATAGTTAATATTTGAAAAATAGTAACTTCTGTAGACAAAAATTGATAAAGGCTGTGTGTTTAGAGACTACACTTGAGTACATGTTTGAGCAAAAGAAACTACTTAATAATGAGGATCTCAAAGCCACACATGAGCATCCCAATATAGACTGTATCTCAGTTACTCGTATCTACAGAATATAGTTGAAGCTAAACTTATTATACTGTTCTCATGAATCATGGTTCATGAATCCAAAATAACTGTATCAACTACCACTGTTTTTAACTTTGAGATTTAATACAGTGTACAGTAACCTAATTGCTAAGAGGAAATACTGCCCATAAATCATGCGAACACACATAGAACACTGAAAATTTGTAAAGTATCTGTTGGTAACAGAAAGTCATGGCAGTTAAGTTTCCCTAAATCCATGTAATTGTTTCCTTTACTCTTTTTAAATTCCAAAATATTGAAGGCTCTACAAGCCAGGTTAATTTCCTAATACAAGAAGTTATTGTACTGATAAAATCCCTCCTATATTCAACTAAACAGAGTACTAATCCACTCACCCAAATAGGATATCTTGAAATACTTTTCTGAAAATGTCACTGAGATTTCTAAAATATTTCTGTGATTTTTGTAAGTATCACTACTAAGCTACTATTATTTAGGATTCTGCTTCTTCACAATAGAAAGTGAAAATGTCTTTAAATTATTCCTCTTGAATGGAAGATGACTAAAATATGTCAATTAAAGTTACCAACCATGATTCTACTTCTAAAGACAATTCCCAATACTACAAGTGTTCATTCCACAGAACTCTTACATATGTAAGAATAAGAAAGAGAATTCTAGCAGACCATTTTCACATACTTAGACATTTCTTGATAGGGCTACTACATATAAATAAGTATTATCCTGGGAAGACTTCACTACTATAGCATTACCAAATACCAAATGGGGCACTTACTTAAACCTTTTGAAGTAGATAATTTAAGAAATAAGTTGAATGTTAGTATGTACTTTCACAATTAGTAAAGCATCAAACTATGTCGAGATGCGGAAGAGAGGTACACCTACCTATACAAGAAGTTGTAGTTCTTATCAAATGTCATACTTAGTTTAATGTTAATCATAAAGAATGTAAAATATAGGGCTAATTGATGTGATAAAATAAAGATTTTTTTTGTAACGAATCTAGCAGTCAATATAGTCCATAACCTTATTTTTGCTTAATTATTGAGCTGTGTCAAAGATATTTAAAAGGATCTAATCAAAAGCACAGGCTCTTACTTTAGCTGCTAGTGGAACAATCAGATACCTACTACGTACAAAATATAATCGATTGGAGCCAATATTTTTGCATGCCTCCAAATTGTCCAAATTTTAAATTTGTAATGATCTCTATGATTGCAAATGTGCTGAGTACATTTTGTTATTATATTTTCTTAAAGAATTGTGTGTACTCACACTCAAAAAATTGCTGAATTTCTTACAAATGGAAAATTATTTCTACATCTACTTTCAAGTCTGGTCATAATAATCTGGAGTGCCTATGGGAGAATTTAAAAATAATAAAAATGCAATTATTTAGAAAAAAAGGCATAGACACACAAAACTATTTCATTTTTTAGGATGGAGTGAAAATTAAACAGTTGACTACAAAAATAATGCCAGAGTTCAAAATGAACAGTAGGTAAAATGGAAAGAACAGCAAGCAAAAACCTTCATAATCTATTAACTGACTAAATAATTGGTGGCATTTTAATTTCTGTTTCCAAAACTTCCAAATAATGTCCACTTATAGTTGAAGAGGAGAACTGTAATAATATTTGCTAAAATTCCAAAATGTATAGCACATTTAAATAAAACATCATAAACAGATCCTAAACAGAAAAATAAAAAGTCCTAAAAAGTTAACAAATGTATTTTAAGAGGATATATAACCTGTGTCGGGCGTGGTGGCTCACGCCTGTAATCCCAGCACTTTGGGAGGCTGAGGCAGGCGGATCACATGAGGTCAGGAGTTGAAGACTAACCTGATCAACATGAAGAAACTCCACCTCTACTAAAAATACAAAATTAGTCAGATGTAGTGGTGGGCGCCTGTAATCCCAGCTACTTGTGAGGTTGAGACAGGAGAATTGCTTGAACCTGGCAGGCAGAGGTTACAGTGAGCCGAGATTGGACTATTGCACCCCAGCCTAAACAAAACAAAAACAAACACAAACAAACCCCATAGAAAACCATCAGGTCTCCTAAAACTCATTCACTACAAGAGAACAGTATGGTGGAATCTGCCCCCAGGATTCCATTATCTCCCACTGGGTCCCTCCCACAACTGAGGGAATTGTGGGAGCTACAATTCAAGATTAGATTTGGGTGGGGACACAACCAAACCATATAGTGCTGGAAGAAATAGCTCAGGAGCTCAGAGCTTTAAAACAGATCTACGCTTCCAGAGCCCAGCTATTGGTGTTTTGCAGGAGGCAATTGAAGTGTATCTGGTTAGCCTTTTTGAAGATACAAACCTGTGTGCTATTTATCCATGCCACATGTGTAACAATTGCACCAAAAGACAATCAGCTAGCACACCACACACTTGGAGAATGTGCTTAAGAACCTGCTATGAAGGGAAACATTGCATTCTTAAAAAAAAAAAAAAAAAAAAAAAAAAAAAAAAAATTATCTTCTTCCTCTTTTTGGTAGTTCTGAATGTTAGCTATTTTTTCCCGTGGGGTCAAAAGGTGAGTGGAAAAATAGGGGACAGAAATCACATATTGACAATTTTTCCATTTTCATTTGTGTGTGAATTTTTAATATAAATGCAGAGGCATAAAACATTGATGCAAGTCAAAATATTTTAGTGAACAAGTTTCAGTGTTTCAACTTTATAATAATTATAAATAAACCTGTTACATTTTTCTGAACAATTCCAGGATTTGAATTTTTTTTTTAAGTAAATTTTCTATTGGCAGCAACAAAATGGGGTTTGTAGCATTTTTATCATACAATGAATTCCAACCATTCACTATACTTTTCTGACTGAGCTGTCCTAAATGCAAGTACATGTTTTTAATGTTGTCTGTCTTCTGTGCTGTTTTGTAAGTTTGCTATTAAAATACATCAAACTATAACAAAATGGAATTTTAATATTTTCCAAGAACTTCTTGAAAGAAAAATAGCTTATAGCAACATTTTAAAAAAATTTCAATAGCGTTAGGGATACAATTGGCTTTTAGTAACATGGATGAATTGTATAGTGGTGAAGTTTGGGCTTTCAGTGTACCTGTCATGTTTTAACATCATTAATTAGATGCAGAGGGTTTATTTTATTTTTTCAACCATCCATCTTATTTATCTTTTTATTCTTTATTTGAAATTGTAGAAGCGATGGTAATTGTTTATTCTCATCAGATGCAGCAGTGATTTTAAAATTCAGTTTTTCTAGATAACATCAATTAATTTTTCCAAACAATATGTGTGTATTTTAAATTATCTTTACTATTTCAGTAAAGTTGCGCTTGCAATACATATGAGTGAAATCCTATCAGACCCAACCTCCAGTAGATAACAACAAGAAACTGGACTGAATACAAAAACAAAACAAAACAAAATAGCTAAATGGAGGCACACAGTTTTTTTAGAGGCATCAACATTGTGGCTATCTTTTATAGCTTTTAGTTGAACATTTTTTATGGGTATCTAGCATGACAGCTTTAATGCCAACAGGACACCAGGTGGATTTCAGGCCCAAAGAACAACAGGACAGAGTTCAGGTTGTCAACTTGATTGATTATAATATATCTTACAGCAGAGTGAAATGAAACAGCTGCAATCATATTAGGTGATTCATGACTCTAAAAGACAAGTGAATTCAAAAACAAGTTATAAAGATACATGTAATAATTCTTATAACATTTCTTACTTTTTTTTAAGCTATGTTAATGTATAGTGGATTACTAAGATAGAAAAAAAAAAAAAACAAACTAGGGTTACTCTGACTGTGTCTAGTATTTGCAGGGATTTGGGTCATGTTTTATACTAGATGTATGTGATGTTTGCAAGATCTCAGCAAGAAAGCAAATATTATTTTCAGATGGGAAAAGCCTGAGGAGGTTAATTAATCAGCTAGTAATTAATAGAGCTAATATTTAAATCTAAGCCTATATGAATGTAAAGTATTTTCTGATCTGTGGTTTTAAGATATTTGCTCCAGAGGAAGATTGACTTTTCTGGATCAGTCTTGACAAGGTCAGACCAAAGATATTTTAGATATGTAATTGCCACCTAAACTCTAGGCCTTAGCTCCAGAAATATATCAACATGTGTTTTCTGGGTCATGTCTGTGCCTTCAACATAGGATGTGTGTACTCTAGTTTACGGACAAAGTATTACTAAAAATTCTCTTTTAAATTGTAAGTGTTGTGACTAATGTTATGTTAGAAGACCTGTGATAATGTTTGACAACATATCAAACACATAATTTACAATACATCTAGCTAATTCTGTCAACTATAAAAATTGCTCACCAAAGGAAATAAAAGTTTAGCAAATGTTTTTCTATAACATTGAATTTATTATAATTAAGATTTTTAAAAGTTAATTTACTACCACGAACTAAGTTTTGACTACATGCAGTGTACTTATCACCAAGTCCTTCTTAAACCAAATATGTACCCTGTTTTTTGGGTTGAGTATAATAGCATTATTACAGAAATAAAAAAGCCAAAAAATCTGTTTCTTTTGTTTTTAGTAGACTTTATTTTTAGAGCAGTTTCAGGTTAACAGAAAATTGAGTGGAAGGTACAGAGTTTCCTATACATTCCTGGCCCCCACAAATGCATAAACTCTCCATCGTCAACATCCTTCACCAGATCGTTATCTTTACTATTATTGACGAACCTATACTGATGAAGCATGATCACCCAAAGTTCATACTTTACATTAGGATTCACTTTTGTTGTTATACATTGTATGGATTTAGACAAATTTATAATGACATGGATTCACCATTACGGTATATGGAGTAAGTTATCTATCCTAAACATCCTCTGTGTTCTACTTGTTCATTGATTTACTTTTATGTCAAGGTTTAACAAGACTTCGTGCTTGGACAGGTTAATTAAGTTAATCTTCTGTATATGTATCACTTCCCTCTTGAATTTGAACTTTATGAACTTCTGAGAAATAAAATTTAAATTTTAGCTAGTTCCATATATCTTCACCAAAAGTATAATTTGCTGTTTAGATATGTTAAATAGATACACATATAAGTCAAAAAACTTATTTTTCCCAAGAAAACAGTTAATTGGTTAATGAAATATCTTGGTGTTATGTGAGAAAAGATATATTTACTCAAGTTATCAATGTCAATACTCTCACTTTGGGATTTTTCTAAATTACTTTTTTGATACATCTATGTGCTTAGATTTTCATAAATGTAATAAAACAATTTGAACTCATATAATGAACAACTTTTAATATCAGAAACATATTCTATAGCGAAAGACGTAATTTAGCCTGGTAAATTTACATAGCGTGATTTCCAATTAAAAGTGGTTCTGTTCCTTATTTTGTGTCATAATGTGGCCCAGTTTGATGGTTAAGAGAAGATTTCGGTTGCATGATCTATTTTATCATTCTCTTTTTAATATTGTAAATAATAACCTTCAGAACAAGTACTTGATCGTACTTGTAGAAAATATCTATTCTTGAATTCCAACCCACACCTACTAAACCAGCATGTAAAAAAATGAAACATCAGAAGCTGAATTTTAGAACAGTATCCTTGGGGACACTTACACACACTCAGTTTACTTCAATAAGCAGAATAAATGTCATCTCAGTCTCAAGTTCAGGCTATCATGCCGAAGATGAATAAGTCATGGGGAGATACTAGAATTAAGTGGCATTCTAACTGATGCAGCCAGCATATATGCATATATGTACATATATGTACAGTTTCCTATGGAATACATACACATATTAGGAGGTATGTAGCGCGACTTAAAATAGGGAAGGTCATGAGAATCTTCCTAGAGAAGTGGACACTGAACTGAGTTTTGGAGGATGAGTAGGAATTAGTTTTAAAAAGGTAAAAAAAAAATAGGTATTTTAATTTAGAAAAACTGGTATAAAATAGCATAATGTATTTTGGAAACTACAACCTGTAAAATGTTCAGGCAAAAGTGGCTGAAAATAAGGTGAAATATTGGAAAGTCTATAAACCACAGAATATAACTTTATCTGACAATTTTAATGCAGCATTGAATATTTCAATAGGAAATCAGATAGAAAACCTTAACAACAACATTTAGGGTGGATTTATGCAAATTCAGAGCAATAATGAAGAAAATATAAATTTGAATCCTTTCAGGTGCAAGTTATACAAACCAAATTTGAATAGAAGCTAGTTCTCTTCCCTTATTTTCTATTATGAAAAACTATTTGAAATTTGAGATAGTTTAAGCAAATGATGGGAATATTTTACACCCTTATAATCAAACTTCGAGATAAGAAGAAATAAGGCAGGGCTGATGTGGGAGGGAACTTAGATAATCAAATGCATTACTTCTGCTAGTCTCTACCTGCAAGCTTCAGGTGGTCTTACTGCAGACCTTTTTTCCAAAGGCTGGAATCAATGTTGACAACAGAGTCTTGTCCAGTGTCTCGCTAACTTTGCCAGTTGGGAATAACTCAAGTCAGGTCAGAAAGTTAAAAAGAAAGAATCTTACATTGTTCCATGACCACTCTTCAAGCTCCTGTGATGAGTAAGGATTTAGCACACTGTGATAGCTTCAGATTGGGTCCTTTTCTCATTTCTCGTCCAATTACTGAGGCCAGGAAGACAAAGTTATGTAGGAAGATAGCAGCTCTCAAATGAACTTCAAAGTGTGAAAATAAGAGGAGAGAGAAAGAGAACATCTCCCAAAAGGGAAGTGGTTGCTGTACCCATAGTATTGATGGGAGAATAAGACTAGATCAAACACCACCACGACCAACAACAAATGCTATGGAAATCCATAAGCCTTCCCTAGCATCTGAGCAATGGCAGTAGTTGAAGTGTGGGAAAAAAAGCTTTAAAAGATAAAATTAATAAGACATGAAAGATAATATGATATGAGAGGTGTTTGGGAAATGCAGTTAAAATAATAACCTGTATTTCTGGCTTTGGGAAACAGGTTAAAGTTAATGCCCTGTAGAGTACTGAAATAAGGGTACAAAACCATATCTAGGCAAAAATTGGAGCATTGCAATTTTATATATATATATATGAGTAATGCTTGCACATATAAAATAGAAGACATATATAAATATGTTCTTATTGTCTTCTATAAAGAGAAAAAATATTTTTCTAGGTGGGCCTATATTATTTTTTACTACTTTACCACATGAAAGTAGATTTTGTTTTCTGCTTATCTCATTCTAGCTTGAGGATAAAAAAGAATATATGTAACATACCTATCATGGACTCTAACATAGAAGGAGTGCTCAAAAAGTGAACTATTGAATCATTAGTCATGTGTATAGTAGAAAACAACACAAAGGAGAAAGTACCGTGCTTTGCTTTCTATTGCAGGAGGTTCGCTTATGTATTTGCTTTTCTGGAAGGATGAAAATATTTTAAATACAATGAAAACCTTGAACAAAGGTCAGAAATGGTAAATAGTAGTGAAAACATAAGACTTACACTGGGAACCTTTTCTGTAAATGGTCAAATAGTAAAAAGTTCAGGCTTTGAGCTCCATATCATCTTTATCACCACTATTCCACTCTGCTTTGTAGAGGAACAGCAGCTACAAATGATACATACATGAAGGAATATTTGCTGTGCTCCTGAAAACCTTTATTTGTAAGTATAGGAAGTGGAGAGCAGTATTTCCTCAGTGTGCAGTATTTTCTCCACATCTGATACACGATAAGGATGGCATGTGATCTTATATTTCATGTAGATTTACAAAGACACTTGGAATCAAGCAAATGGCCAGGGCTTTAGTACATGGTGTTATTTAAAAATTGTAGACATCACATAGCATCCTCATCTGATGTACTGAGAATATGATAAATATTTTTAAGCCCTACAATATAGCTGTTCAAAAGTACAGGTGTTTGCATTATAGTATCTAGTTTAAAAATAGGAGAACATAAGTATTTGAATGTTAATAATGGAAGGTAATATATAAGATCTCTTGTCAAAGATAAAGGCCAACATTCTGTCTACTTTTTCTATATTCATTCTGAAGAGAATGAAAACCATGAGGTTTTAACATTCATAAGCCATTAATCTGATAGTTACTCTAAACCTAGATTTTTATTACTTAGGTTGTGCCATCTAAGGTTTATTTTAGTAAGAGTATAACGCAAGACTCTTTTAACTGATGTTCAATCTGAATTCCCATTATGCATCCCAGAATTGTCAAGAATTTTGGGTGGAAATCACCCTCAGTGATTTACTTCAGGGAAATACTAAATTGCATCTATAACATAAACATCACATACTGTGTTAAATGCTTTGCTTCACTAGTAATTTTTAAAGCATATATAGAAAAATTAGTTATTACAAGTCATATTTATTTAAAGCCTATATGAAATACCTATGCTTGCAAAGCTTCAGTAGATAACCAGAAATAGAATGAACATATCCTGCTGAACTAAAATGAAAATGAACACTGCAACAGCAGTTTTCAGTTGTGCTATTGGCCTCAGAATCCTTTCAGCAGCTGGAACATGGAATAATGTTCAGCATTTGGAACATTTAATAATATAATTAGCTCATTTTTTCTCTTTATCTCTTTCTTTGTTTCCCTATTTTCTTTCTTCCCTCCCTTCCTTTTTCTTTCCTTCTTTTTATTTCCTTTTCCTTTTCTTTTCTACATTCAGAGGCTACACAATCCATCAGAGATTGACAGACATACACTGGGCCTTTTGTGCAAGTTTTTGATTTGGATTGCTAATTTGAAGACCTGAGTAAATCCCTTGGCAACATGTACTTCAGTTACTCATCTCCACATAAGACTAGTAATTTATGTCCAGTCTTCACTAAAGAATGCTTAGAGGAAACAATAAGAATAATATAAGGAAAATATTGTACACTGTAAAAAAGAAAAGTTTCAAAGACTATTACCATCACTATTTCCAGGTTCCTCGTGACTTTTTCTGTAAGATAATCTCCTAATGGAATGCCACTCTCTATTCCCTGCTCTCTTTTCACAGTGTTCATTTGCATACAAAATCATTATATTAAAACAGATAAAAGCATAAACTATGAAGCAAGACATCATAACTGATTTCATCAGATGATATCATTAGCAGTGGAACACCTGTATTGCTTTGTTTGCTAGGGAGACCCTGTAACCGAGGAAATGTCTGTCTTCTGCTCTGGGAAGCTGGTGTCTCTAATAAATCATGTTCTTTGCTTGTATTAAGGAAATTTATATTGTCTGTCTCTGTCTGTTGGTATCATTCCTAAATGTCTCATTAAATACCTCTCAGAAAGCCCATGCATTGCACTATTATCAAGCATTAGCTTTCATACCAATTTTTGGATCATGTGCTTATCATTCATTTTAGAAAAATAGAATATGGCTTTGTGATAATGGGAGAGTATGCAGCCAAATTGTGATAGAAAATGAGAGAGTCATTAAATTTAGACTGTAGGAAAATTTCTAGAGGTAACGAAATGTGTTTGAGGACAGGTGTGGTGGCTCACACGTGTAATCCCAACACTTTGAGAGGCCAAAGTGGGATTGTTAAGGCCAGGAGTTTGAGACCAGCCTAAGCAACATAGTGGTACTCCATCTCCACAAAAAATTGAAAACTAGCCAGGCATGGTGGCACGTGCTGTAGTTCCAGCTGCTTAGGAGGTTGAGGAGAGGATCAGTTGAGCTGAGGATGTCCAGCCTGCAGTGAGTCACCATGACCATGCCACTGCACTCTAGCCTGGGCAACAGAGCGAGACCCTATCTCTCAAAAAAAAAAAAAAAAAAAGCAAAAACAAAAACAAAAACAAAACAAAACAAACAAACAAAAACCAAGTATTTCCACACTTACATTTTCATTCCAACAAGTAAAGAGTTTGAAGTCCCCCTTCCATTCTCACAGAAAGAGAATAAGTTAAATAAACTAAGAAACAAAATTACTCTCAGAATAATCATGAAATTGAAGTCATCATGCAAACTGCTTCCCAGAAAACTGAAAAAAGGGGCAGAATTGCAGAGAATCATAGCTTACTGAGAGCAGAAGCAAGTCCTGAAGCCAGGGTCAGTAGGAACACCAAACTGATGAATTTCCGGCAGTTCAGCCTTAGTTTGAGAGCTAAAATCTACAGGGGAGAGGCATATCTTAGTTTTCTCCCCAACCCCATGCTTTCAAGAGTTTTACCTCTAGGAGCCCCACCAGGTCTTTACTGTGAAAGTCTAAGGTAAATTTACTTATATTTCTGACAGTAAGAGGTGAAAAGCAACTCTTTTAAAATAAGCCCAGAGCTCTCTATGCTATGCTCTCCATTCCATTCTTCTGTTCTCTGTAAAGGTCAGCCCACAAAAGGAACTGTTTAGCAAACCCTAGTATGAGATGGGAAAGGGCAAATAGCCAGCTGTAGCCCCTCTACACTTAACACAAGGAGATAAAAAACGAAAGGGCCAGGAACGCTTTTGAAGGTCACGGCTCAAAGACCCTGGTCCTCCAAAATAACAAGCAAGCAGGAAAACAAATAGAGCTTTAATCATAAGAGCACTTTCTGTACTCACCTTGCTACCACAAGATGTCTCCAGGATCACAAGAGTGTGTTACAACTGAGAGTGCTGTGTAACACAGACTCCATTTAAGAAAAGATTCCCAGGGAAACCCAGAGATGACAGCGGTGAAAAATACAAGGAACCAGGGAAACTGAAGTCTCTAACACCTACAGATACAGGAAATATTTAACAGAGCCTAACCCCTAGCTGCCAGTTATGGACTGAATTGTGTCACTCCAAATGTGACTGTGTTTGGTGAAAGGGCCTATGTAGGTTATTAACGTTAAATGAGGGCACAAAGCTGGACCCCTATTCCAATATGAATGGTGCCCTTCTATGAAGAGGAGGAGACTCCGCGGATGTGCACTCAGAGAGGAAGGACCACATAAGGACTCAGTAAGAAGGTAGCTATCTGCAAGACAAAAAGGGAGGTCTCTGAAGAAACCAAACTTGTCAACACCTTGATCTTGGATGTCTAGCCTCTATTACTCCAAGAAAAATCGTTGGTTTCTGTTGCTGAAGCTACTCAGTCTACGGCATATTGTTATGGGGTCCCTAGCAGATTAATATACAAGATAAACATAAAAATTGCACACCAAATGCCTATTTATGTCAGTTTGTACTACCTGATACATCATGTTCAGCTTTGAACAAAACATAACTAGTCATGGTTAAGAAAAATAGGAAAAAAGACATAATGTGAAGAGACAAAGAATGCATTTTAAACATACTCAAATGTGGTAGATAATTTTGGCGTCATCATACAGGGTATTTAAGATAACAATAATTAACATGCTCAGGGCTCTTATGAGGAAAAAGTGCATAAACACCAAGAACAGATGGATAATCCATGAACAGACATTGAAACTAAGATAGAATCAAAAAGAATTGCTAAAAATGAAAAACACTTGTAACAGAAGTGAAGAATGCCTTTGATGTGCTTACTACTAGACTGGACTTAGTCTAGAAAAGGATAAGTGAGTTTAAAAGTATGTTAATAAAAACCTTCCAAGACAAAATTCAAAGAGAAAAAAATATAAACGAGCAAATAGTCAAAACCTGTGGGGTGATTACAAAAGGTGCATCATATACATAATGACAGTGTCAGATGAAAAAAGAAAAAAAAATGCAGAAAAATACTGAAGTAATAATGACTATTTTCTAAAATTAATGACAGCCAGACCAAGGATACCCAGAAAGAAACAAGCATGATAAATTTCAAAAATCAGCTCCTAGGCATATCATATTCCAACTGCAAACAAACAAACAAACAAACAAAACAGAAAAAGATAAAATATTACCTATAGAGAAAGAAGAAAAGAATCACATGGGATTTCTGCTTACAAATTGTGCAAATGAAAAGGAAGTGGAATGAAATATTTAAAGTATTAAAAGGAAAAAGTCAACCTAGAAGTCTGAATTCAGAAAATTTATCCTTCAGAATTGAAGAAATAATAAAAACTTTCTCAGACAGAAACTGAAGGAACATATTGTTAGACTTGACTTGTAAGAAATGTTAAAATAAGTTTTTCAGAGAGAAGATGATATAGTTTGGATATTTGTCCCCACCCAAATTTCACGTCAAATTAGAGTCCTAAATGCTTAAGGTGGGGAATATAATGACCCAAACACCTCCCTGGTGTTTGAAGAGGAGAGATACTGGTTGGAGGTGTTTGGGTGTTAGTGACAGATCCCTCAGGGCTTGGTGCTGTCTTCATGATAGTGAGTAAGTTTTTGTGAAATCTGGTCATTTACAAGGTGTGGCACCTCCGCCTCCTCTCTCTCTCATTCTTGCTTCTGTTCTTGCCATGTGATGTGCCTGCTACCCCTTTGCCTTCCACCATGACTGGAAGCTTCCTGAGGCCTCCCCAAAAGCAAATGACATTATGCTTCCTGTACATCCTGCAAAGCTATAAGCCAATTAAACCTATTTTCTTATACATTACCCAGTCTCAGGTATTTTTTATAACAATGCAAGAATGAACTTATATAGGAAGAAAATAATAGAGGTCAGAAACTTGATTCTACATAAAGAAGGAAACAACATTTGAAAATAAATAAATAAAGGTGAAAAAAACCTTCTATTTTTCTTATTTTGTGTTGAGTTAATAGATCACAGTCCAAAATAATAACAGTTGCAGTGTATTTAGTAAAATGAATACCAACAATATTATTAGGAATAAGAGAGAAGAAATGAGACTACCTTGGTATATGGTTCCTGCACTATTTGTGAAGTTGTATAGTATTGTTTGAAATTAGTTGTAGAAATATGCTACAAATTCTAGAGCAAACACTTACAATTTTTAAAAGTGTAATTGATGCAAAAAGAGGAGATACAATGTAATGATATAAAGCCAGAGAAGATAGACAAAGAGGGGAAGATTCTTTTTTAAGAATGAAGGCAATAAAGTGAAAACAATAACAAATACATTAGGTATCAATATACCTATATCAATAAATAGTTTAAATGTCATTTTCCATTTAAAGTGATTATTTACATACGCCAGAAAAATGCCAATCTAAATATACCAACAAAATACAGAGACCAGCAAGATAATTACTTTTAAAAACACAACCATAGGATGTCTATAAGAAATCCACTTTAAACATAGACACAGATTTAAAATAAATGAATGGAAAAAATATTTGATATGCTATTACAAATCAAAAGAAAGCTAGAGAAACTGTATTAATCTCAGACAAAGGTGACTTCAGAGCAAAAACATTTACAAGGGATTAGAAAAGCATTACATAATGATAAGTGGGTTATCCAAAATCCATTAAAATTCTTAATGTGTATGCACGTAACAATAGAGCATCACAATATATGAGGCAAAAGTGATCTAACTACTAAGAGAAAGACAGAAATCCATTATTACAGTTGGAGTCTTCAACATAACTCTATCAATAATTGACAAGAATCTGTAAGGACATAGTTTAACTGAACAACATTATACATTGACTGGATCTAATTAACATCTACAGAATACTACTTTGAACAGCAGCAAAATACACATTGTTCTCATATGGAATATTCACTAAGATAGACCACATTCTGAGCTAACAAATTTAAAAGAAAAGAAATCATGCAAAGTATGTCCTCAGACCATAATAAAATTAAACTGGAAACAGATAACAGACAGATTGCTGGAAAACTTCAAAATACTTAGTGATTAAATACCACATTTCTAAATAATATGTGGATCAAGAATGAAGTCTCAAAATAAATTAAAAATATTTTAACTGAATGAACGAACACAAAATGTAACTTATAATAACTTATGAGATGCAGCAAATGCAATGCTAGTTAGAAATTTAAATAACTAACTACATATATTAGAAAAGAAGAAAGATCTAAAATCAATGGCCTAAATGCTCCTTTTAGGAAACTAAGGAAATAAAATCAATGTAAATTTAGGCAGAATTAAATAAATAAAAATTAGAGCAGACATTAATGAAAATGAAAATAGAAAACTAATAGAGAATATCAATAAAGCCAAGAGTTTGTTCTTTGAGATGATCAGTAAGATTAGTAAATTTCTAGCAAGGTTAACCAAGATAAAAAGAGAAGGAGAAAAGATATAAATAACTAATATCAGGAATAGAGAAAGAACTTCATTACTGATCTCATAAACATTAAAAGAATAATAAAGAAACAAAGTACCCTATGTCTACAAATCATTTAACTTATGTAAAAATGACCAATTTTTACAAGAACAATGTCTTAAAATTTAAACAAGGAGAAATAGACTCTCTTAATATTGCAACATCTATTTTTAAAAAATAATCAAATAATAATCTTCCAAAGCAGAAAGCATCAGAGCCAGATGGCTTCACCTGCAAATCTGACAAACATTTAAGAAAGAAATTATACAAATTCTACCCACTCAGTTCCAGAAAATAGAAACAAAGAGAATACTTCCTAACTCATTTTATGACACCAGCATTAAATTAATACACAAATTATAAAAAGTACAAGAAAGAAATACTATAAGTAAATATCTCTTATGAACATACATGCATGAATCTTTGACAAAATTAACATCTTGTCATTAATTGAATTACAAGTATAGTCAAGTGTGATTTGTCCCAGAAATTTTCAAAAAAACCTGATTCAACATTTGAAAATCAGTTAATGTAATCTATCATGTCAACAGGATGAAGAATCAATCATACAATATCAATACATGCAGAAAAAGAATCATTTGACAAATCCAACATCCATTTATGATCAAAGCTCCCAGCAACTTTGAGAGGCCAAGGCCAGTGGATCACGAAGTCAGGAGATCGAGACCCTCCTGGTCAACATGGTGAAACCTTGTCTCTACTGAAAATGCAAAAATTAGCCGAGTGTGGTGGTGCATGCCTGCAGTTCCAGCTACCCGGAAGGGTGAGGCAGGAGAATCGCTTGAATTTGGAAGGCGGAGGCTACAACTGTGAGCCGAGATCATGCCAGTGCACTCCAGCCAGGGCGACAGAGCGAGACACTGTTTCAAAAAAGAAAAAAAAATAGAACTTGCTTAAATTGATAAAGATCATCTACAAAAAAACCCTACAACTAGCATTATAGCTAATGGTGAGGAAAAAATGATGCTTTCCCTCTAAAACTGAGAAAAAGACAAAGGCATTTTCTCTCATGCTCTTATTGAATATTGTACTGGAGGCCCTACTTAAAGCAATAAGGCATAAAAAGGAATAAAAATATGCAGATTGGAAAAGAAGAACTAAAACTATTTTTATTCACAAGTGACATGATTGTTTATACAAAAATTCCCAAATAATTGACCATAAAACTCCTATAACTAATCAATTGTTATAACAAAGTGCCAGGATACAAGATGAATATACATGGATGCTTATTGCCTTCATATATACTACCAAATAAACAATTGATATTTGAGGTTAAAAACGCAATGCAGTTAATTCTAACATGCAAAACAATGTGCGTGTAATCACGCAAATTGTTAGTAGATATCAATTTAATAAAGATGTACAAGATCTATATAAGAAAAAATACAAAAGTCTGTTGAAAGAAATCAAAGAGTCTACATAAATGGAGAGATAGTCCATGTTCATGGACAGGAACACTCATTTTTAAGATGTCATTTCCTCCAACTTGATCTATAGAGTCAACACTATCCCAGTAAAAATTTAAGCAGGTAATTTTGCGGATATGGAAAAATGTATTCTAAAGCTTATATTAAAAAACGAAAGACCCAGAATAGCCAACACAATCCTGAAGAACAAAGCTCAATGTCTAATTAGTTTAGAAATGTCATTTAATGAATTATAATTATTACTCCTAACAGTCACAGGAGAAGAGCAGCAGGGTATGGAATGGAAAGGACATTACTGAATGTCCTGTGCTGCATGATATGGCTCCTCAAATAAATCTCTGGTCCTTCCATTAAATAAAATAAAATAAATTGTTATGAGTGAATAGACAGACAAAGAAAAAAATACAAAAATGTAAAATATAAGACAAAATCTAAGTGATCTTGAAACTGGCAATGAGTTTCAGGCATATAACACCAAAAGCATGATCCATGAGAGAAAATAATAAGTTGGATTTTATTTGGATTTAAAACATCTGATCTTAAAAGACTCCATTAAGAAAATGAAAAGACAAGGCTCAAGCTGGGGGAAAATATTTGCAAAACAAATATCTAATAGAGGACTTATATCCAAATATACAAATAATTCATAAGACTTAATAAGAAAACAAACAACCCAATTTTAAAATGGTCAAAATATCTGAACAGAAATCTCACCAGAGAAGATACAGAGACATAAAATAATCACATGAAAAGGTGCTCAATACTAGAGAACGGAAAAATTCAAACAACAGTGTGATACCACTAGGCACATTTTGAAATGAAAAACCCCGTTGCAACTCTTAACTTATTCCTGGTGGAAATAAAATTGCTATAGTAACCTTGTGAGGCATTTTGACAAGTGTTTACAAGGCTAAAATCTAGTTTTGCCAAATAATCCAACAATCTTGTTTTGGGTATTCACCCAAATGAGTTGAATATTTATGTCCACTCAAAACCTTGCACGTTAGTATTTATAGAAACTTTATTCATAATGTCCAAAAATTGGAATCTACCAAGATGTCCTTAATAGTCAAATAGAAAAACAAACTCTGATGCATCCATATAATAAAATATTATTCAGTGCTAAAAAGAAATAAGCTACTAATCCACAAAAAGACATGGACAAAATTTAAGTGTATTTATTAGTGAAAGAAGTCAGTAATGAGTGTACACTCTATTACTCCAACTAGATGTTCTGGGAAAAAAAAAATCTATAGAGAAAATAAAAAGATGAGCAGTTTCCAGGGTTCAAGGGTAGTAAAGAAATGGGTGAACAGGTCAAACTATTTTGTCTGATACCATATGGTAGATAAATGACATTATGCATTGGTCAAAATTCATAGAACTGTACAACACTAAGAGAAAACCTTGATATATACTATGGACTCTAGCTAATAATAAGTTATCAGTATTGGTTCATCAATTGCAACACATTTGCTCCACTAATGGAAAGTGTTAATAATAGGGGAAACTGTCAGGGAGTGAGGGGAGAGTGAAAAGTGGGAAAGTATATACAAATTTTCTGTACTATCTGTCCTGTAAATCTAAAATTGCACTAACTGTAAATCTAAAATTGCACTAACTAAATTTATTAAATTTAAAATAAAGAAAGCATTGAAGGCAGGAGGGCTAAAAGGACCTAGTGCATCCAAAGTTTAGAGTGAAGAAACAGGTTCCCAGAAGAGCAGGACCAAACATAGGGCAGAGGTAAGTAAGAATTCAGAGATCCTCAAAGACAAATATACCTTCCTCAAGAGAAGAGTGATTACAAATAAATACAACATCTACGTTTCATATATATCAGCTCATTTAATTCTCCCAACAATCCTCTGACATAGTATATTTCTGATTTCTTAGTTGATTAATCTAAGTTTAATACCAGTTTACTTAATCAACTGAAAAATAGTAGTGAAGAAAGAACTTATAGCTATGTCCTGGGACCTAGCAACTGTATAGAAATGAAGATAATAATCTAAGTAGATGAAAATGGGTTATTTTCTACTAAGAAGTATATGCATATGTTTATGTATGTGTATGTATATGTGCACATATATGTACATGTGTATGTGAATCTGTATGTGTGGATATATTGCACATCATTTTTTTTTTTTTCTACAGGAGGACAAGCAATAATCCTGGCTCTTTCTGGAAGCAGATTCCTTGACTGACTCTTATTTATGTATTTATTTATTTACTTTCTTATTTCTGAAGAGAATGATGTCCCTGAGTGGGCCTGGAGGTTCCTAAATAAAAAGAGTTTGGATAAAGTTAAAATAGTTTGTGTGAAAAAGTGTCAGGAATGATGTATTTTAAGTCAGGAATCCTGGGGGTAAATGCAGAGCATAATTGAGTAAGGCAGGTATGTGTGAATGAAAGATTCTGGGTGTGGTCCAGAGTAGAGCAAACCGACAGTGAGTAGAAGATCAGGATCAAGAATTCAGCAGTTTCAGAGATCTTTATCAAGTGTGACTCCTTCCCCTACAACACACACTAGAATGCCAGTAGAATTTAGAGATAGAGTGGGGACCCGGAGCAAACTGCAGAACATGGTGTAGAAGCTGAGGATACTTTATTCTGACATTAAAGTAATGGTTATTCACCAAAGATAAAGGAACTAAGAATCATCCATGTGGTGTACTCCTGACTTCCAAATTTACTGAAAGTGTTTCAGTTTTATCTGCTTTAAGAGATCAACAGAAATATTTCCTTCAGTGATCTTTAAATAAACTCAATGGTTTCATTCACCTTTTACAAACAGCATTTAATAAACATCCCTGAGAAAACTCATACACAGAGAGTGGGTTTAAAGGTTTCAGTCATGTCCATATATAACCATGACAATATTTTTATCTGTCTTTACTGTACCTTGCATAATACATTGAGAATGTAAACCTAATAGGGAAATCAATCATTGTTTTGTTCACTCCTTTATTCATAATATCTAAAGAGTATGTGTTACAGAGATGATGTAAAATAAATATCCATTAAATGATGCTATGTTTTATGTTGCTTCTCTACTCTTGAGTAAATATTCCAAACAAACACAATCTATTAGCAATGTTGCTTTTTCCCTCATTGAAGTCCTAATTTCTCATGCAGGGACTAGAAATCCAAACCATATCTTTTTAGCTCTTATAAATTGAAAAGGTCCAAATCAAAATGGAGTTGACATATTTGCTAACAAATCACAAGGCAGGGTGGAATTAATCACAATCCCTCCAAAGCTGTATCATTTTACACTTTAGCACATATTCAAACATACTTTTGCTGAGAAGAGTCAAAAGAGAAATTACTTAAAAAATCAGAGATCAGGATTTTATAACCCAAAACACAATGAAACACATGTGCTGGCTAAAAGTTTCCATTTTGTCTCCTCACTTTGACTGCTACCATCACATTGAATAGGATAGAGTAAATTAGATACATCAGTATTTTGCTTGGTAATTAACTAATGGTGTCTCTAATTTTGATAATATCACCTTGAGAGGAAAATGGTTGCAAACACAAAGTGTCAAGTGTGAAAGTCATGTTCTTTTGCCTATTTTTGAAATTGCTGTTAAGTCGTAATTCAGTTGAAGATTGGCGAGGTAATACCAGATGGTGGAGAAGCCAGAGGAGCTTCATAGTGATAATAGACTTCACCAACAATTATTCCCTAAGTACTAAAAATACTTTACACATGTGCCATGCTTTCTAGTTTCCAATGTCCTTTAGCATTTGATCCTTGTAACTCAGTAAGTGCAGCAGAGCACATTTTACCAGCCAATATTACAAATGCAGAAATGTAGACTCAATGAAGTTAACTGATGGGCCCAATATCACAGTGAAAAGTGGCAAAGCCAGGGTCAGAACCCACCTCTTTGACTTCAATGAATAAGAATATTTATAGCTGAATTTCATTTCTGTGGAATTCTGTATTATTGTTATTTTATGTAAAATATTCTTATTTAAGATATATACCCTGATCACAATCTCAAGCAGGAGGCACTGAAACAGCCATGAACACTTGGAATGATAATAAAACTAACAAAAAAACAAGATTAACATTTATTAATGCTAGGCATAATACTAGGCATTTTATGTGATTATGTTCTGTAATTTTCTCAACATTATCATCAGGCAGATGCTATTTGATAGATAAAGACACTTAGGTTTAAAGACCTTAAATTCTTTAAGGAAGGTCATAAAGCTTCTTTCAAGGTCAACCTTGAACTTGAATTTGGACCAGAGCCTAGGCCTTAGCCACCAGGTAGTTCTATCCCCTGAATCTGACTTTTCACTACATCACTCCTCTTTGTGATATTTCATATCTATGAGTATGATTACAAACCCTACTTGCTGAGAAGAACATTAAGTTTTGAATAAGAAAATGAATATAAAATTTATTTACAAACTGTAAATATAGAAAAGTCAGTGATTATTAGTTAAAATTCATTTCTTGTGGTCTTTTCCATTAATGCTTTTTTTCTTTTCTCTTTTTCTCTCTCCTTTTTAGTCTCTAGTTGGTTTCTTTATCATACTAGTAACTGTAAGTGATGTAATTGGGTTTCATGAATTCCCATGCATTTTCCTCTTCCACGACCACAGTTCCCATCAGGCATCTTGTGTGTGACTGATCACTGAAGAATAAGTGAGTTGTGAATTTATGAATGTAAATCCATCATCGCCAATTGAAAGAAATTTAGTGGTGTTTGCTGTATTGGCAGTGGGCTGTTAACATTATATTTATGTATGAAGGATAGATATTATTCAATGTTTTATATTTTTCTATCAAGTTTTTCTTTAATAAATCTGAAACTTTAGTACTTGAGCATTGTACTCCGTGAAATGTGAAAATCTCCATCAGTGTTTTTTTCCCACTAATTTGTTAGAATAACCTACACATTCAAGTTAAATATGGTTAGCTGTCATCAGCTTCTAATTGTGGAACTGTAGTCTTCAGTAAAATTGGACAGTGGAACAAATCACATAAGGCATTTTACTCTTTTTTTTCCATTTTGGCTCTGAATCTATGTTGACAGGGTGACTTACATTAGTTTTATGCTCTCAGAAAAATGTAGCCCTATTTGCATTTGTTGCTATTTTCTTTTTTTCTTGCTAAAATTCAGAGGTTTACCTAGAAATAAAATGAAGACATCATAAAATGGCTCTTTTTCATAAAAATGTTAACAACTATCATTGAGGGCTAAAACAAGTGACCTGGCAAAACCCAATCAACATATAACTAAACATGTTATCTTTTTGTCATCATGCATTAATTTATTTCCTTTTCTCTTCTTTTCCTGCAAGTTTAGTATTTGCTACCTTGTGGCAACACATATGTTGATTATCAGCTAATTTACGCCTCATGTTGCATATAGAATTTAGTGGCTGCCAATAATTATTATGGTAGCCAAACTAGAGATTTTTCACTTCTCTTCTAAAAACTGATCATGGGTTCTTTAAAGCAATCTGGTTTTGTTTTATGAATTTTCTGCAAGAAAAATAAAAAAGAAACTCAGAACTGTGATTTTTGCCATTATTCATGAAAAATTATATGATGGAAAGAAAGTAGGATTTTAAAAAATTTGGCTTTAGCATTAGAAAATGTGCACGGAGAAGAGGATGGTAGAGTCCCAAGATCTCATCTTTACATCACATTTTAAATAGGCAATGGTTTAATACTTGGCCAATGGGAATCTTATAGACTAAAACTTCTCTGGATTTCTTATTCAGACTGTTTACTTATAGGTGAAATTAATAATTTGAAGTTTATTTAAAATTTGAAAACCTATGAAGAGCTCATGGAAGCTTGTCAGTTTACTTGAACACATCACTATTTCAAACATGCAGTAAAAAATAAAATAGTATTCAGATATTCAATAACATAAAAAGACATTTTCAAAGTAATGGACATTTATTTCTGAAAATCAGTTTGACTTATGCCTGCTTTCATGCACATTCAGCATAGGTTTCTTCAATAGCTATAAATTTGTTCATTTGTTGAGGTACAGTGGGTTTTTTCCCCCTCTGGATTACACAGGAGTAATTTTCTGCTTATATTGGGGAAAAGATGATAAAGGATCTTAGGTGTATATGAAATATTTTTTGTTAAAATAAGTTTTATTTGAACTATTTCTGGTCACATAACAATTTTATATTATCTTCTCTTATTGCTGAAGTTTCAAAATTACATATCCTTTAGCTCTTTGTTTTTTGTTTTTCTTTTTCTAATTAGACTCTATTTCCTCCATATTTTCATTTTTTCTTTCCTTTTCATTTCTGACCTTCTTTTAAGGCAACCTATACTTGCAGTGTACACAAAGCTTTAGGATTATGCAAACAGGGAGTTCAGCAACTTTCAAGATATTTGTATTATTTTATACCATGTACACTAAATATTTGTAAAGTTTTTATTCATTCATTTATTTATTTTTATTTTGAGACAGAGTCTTGCTCTGTTGTGCAGGCTAGAGTACAGTGGCATGATCTTGTCTCATTACAACCTCCACTCCTAGGTTCAAGTGATTCTCCTGCCTCAGTCTCTAGAGTAGCTGGGATTATAGGCATGCACCACCACACTCAACTAATTTTTGTATTTTTTAATAGAGCCAGGGTTTTGCTATGTTGGCCAGGCTGGTCTTGAACTCCTGGCCTCAAGAGATCTGCCTGCCTCGGGTTCCCAAAGTGATGGGATTACAGGTGTGAGCCACCACGCCTGGCCAATGTTTGTAAAGATTTTTGTCCACTGTTAATAACATTTGAATACTCTGTTAGGTTGAACGTAAGTTAAGCTGCTGTAACAAGGAGATTCCAGAATACTGTGCTCACATATGACAGAAAGATATTTCACTCAAATATAGTAGTCTAAATTGAGCAAGCCTGTCTGAGGGAACAATTGGCCATCTTCACTACCAGATTTCCAGTGTTGCTTTGGGCCTTGCCATTCTTCAAGCAGTGGGAAGGGAAAAGAGCAATCCAGTGAGAACAGCTTTGTTTTTAAACTGGTAACACATTGAAGTTACTCACAACACTTTTTCCTGACATTATCAGCCTAAACATACACACAAAGGCCACATCTGCCTACAAGTCAGATTAGAAAATATAGCCCCTCATTGGATCAACATATGCCCAGCAAAAATTCAAGAGTTTCACTACAAAGAGGAAAATGAAGAGAATGAGTACAAAGAAACAGTTAGCAGTCTTCACCCACTGATGACTGTTGGGTTTCTTCGGAGTTTAATAAAATGACCACTTATTTGTTTGTAACACTCCAATACTCAAAGTGCTACCATCTGATGTGTATAAAGAATATTTGTAAATTAAAGACATGATTCTTTACAATTGTTTCCACAGTGAGAAAGAGGAATGAAAGCTCATTCTTGTTTCTTTCTTTCTCTGTCTTTTATTTCTGTTATGCTTTACATTCTTAAAATATAAGCAGTCTGGTATTCTCAAAAGTGCTAATGGTATTGCCGCATAAATTTTAATCTATTTCCCAGGGAACCAGCATTAAATTCACAGGCAGCCTGGAAAGAATTAAGGCCTACTAGTTTTGAGTTTATTTCTGAACACAGATCTACTAGAGAAGCTATAAGAACTGTTATCAAAATATCATTTGGAGAAATGTAGTATTTTATATGGTTTTATTAATATTATAAAATTATATTACATTATTTATAATTATGATTGAGCAGAGATAAATGACAAATTTAAACCTGATCTATAGGCAAAACAAAAATTGTCAAAGACAAACTATAACTATTGGCTAATTTTTCAACAAAAGAAGATAAAATTCATATTTACAAAACCATAAAAAACTTCACTTCTTTTTAGAGTATAAGCATCTCTTCAATGTTTGTTCATAATTATATTCCAATTACATGCTATAAGTTTTCCAAATAAATGTACTAATGTTTCAAATGTGAATATTTGTAATATTTTATTATATATATCCACTACTATACTCACTTGCCATTTTTGTTCACCTCGTTTCTTTTATTATTATTATTATTTTTTATTTTGGGGGTGGGGGACAGAGTTTTGCTCTTGTTGCCCAGGCTGGAGTGCAATGGCATGGTCTCGGCTCACTGTAACCTCCACATCCTGGGTTCAAGCGATTCTCCTGTCTCAGCCTCCCAAGTATCTGGGATTACAGGCACCCACCTCCATGCCTGGCTAATTTTTGTATTTTTAGTAGAGATGGGATTTCACCATGTTGGTCAGACTGGTTTCCAACACCTGACCTCAGGTGATCCACCCACCTCAGCCTCCCAAAATACTGGGATTACAGGCATGAGCCACCACGCCCAGCCCACCTCATTGTTTTCTAAACTATAACTCACGCTAGAATTCACCAAAGAAAGCAGCTGCATAAAGTTGTCAATGATATTTATACTCATTCACGCTAAACAGTGTTTAGCAGTTGTAAAATGTATACCTTTTTCTATTATTGATGACTAGCGAAGTAAGACACTTCATCAATACTTTTTCCAAACAACTGTGTCTGAAATTCTGATGTATAAGGTATGTCTCAGATTTACATACAATTATCAAGAAAAAGAAATCGAATCTTGATATTTTCTGTGACTATCTTTGATAAAAAACGAGAGTTATCTTTCATGTGTAAATTACTTAGAATAATAAATTAATAAACCACCTATGTTATTACTCAGAGTAATAAACCCTTCAACAGGGACGATTTTATTTACACCTGCACCCACAAAGCACAATTCTTGACACATAGTAGGCAATTAATGACTGTTTGTTAAATCAATATTACTCAAAATATTAAAATAATATTATTCAAAATAATAGACCCCTATATAATTAATAGAGGGGTTTATCATTTTTTTAAATTATAATTATAATTATAGGGGTTTATAATTAATAACAATTATATCAAAATGTTGATTATTACTATTACTATTTTTTTTTTAGATGGAGTCTTGCTCTGTCACCCAGGCTGGAGTGCAGTGGTGCGATTTCAGCTCACCGCAACCTCTGACTCCTGGGTTCAAGTGATCCTCCTGCCTCAGCCTCCCAAGTTGCTGGAATTATAAGCAAACACCACCATGCCTGGCTAATTTTTGTATTTTTTAGTAGAGACAGGGTTTCACCATGTTGTTCAGGATGGTCTTGATCTCCTGACCTCATGGATCTGTCCGCCTCGGCCCCCCAAAGTGCTGGGATTACAGGCATGAGCTACCGCACCTGGCCGAAATGTTGATTTTTTATAAGGAAAACATTTGAAAATAAATATTAAAATATGTGATATTTCTTATTGAACTAACGTCAATAGCAGAGTAAAAAATAAAGCATTTTTTTCCAATTATTATTTTTTTGGAAACGAAAAATGAAAAGGAAATGTAGATAGTCTTGCCATTGGAAGTATTGAAGGGTTTTTTGTTGTTGTTGTTTTTGTTTTTATACAAACATGGCATCTCTTGCAGAGAACAGAGAAGGAATTCCGCATATTTTCTCAAGATTATCACCGTGCCTCCATTGAGTCTGATGCTCCAGTGATATCAAACATCTTGCAGGTACTAGTGCATGCTTCATCCCTACTGACATGTACTAAGGCATCCTGAATTTAACAGGTCAAGAGAAACCTAATTTCTCAGTAGCAATTCTATCATCTGAGTAAATGGAAATACCATATTTCCATTGCTCAGGACCTAAAATTTAGAATCAGTTTTGAATTCTGCCTTTCTTTCTTTCTCTAGGTTAATTACCCAATTCTGTAGATACTACCTTCAAAACACATTCAGAATCTGATGGACTCTCACTTTTAAATGCTACTACCCCGGTTCTATGCATCAACATCTGTCACGTAGATCAGTGTGAAAACTCCACGTCTTGTTTCCCTGTTTCCATTCCTGCCTTCTACAATCATATCATACATCATCTAGATTTCTTTAAAACTTAAAAGTTTATCTTTATTCAAAATCCTCTAGTCAACATAAAATCTAAAGTTCTTACCATGCCCTGAAAGGCCATATGTTGTTTTTTTCCACCTCCCTTCATTCTGATTTCGGGCCTTAACTCTCTCCCTCTAAAGCACCAGGTATCAACCATACTGGCCTTTTTGCTGTTTCTCAAACGAATTAGTTCCTGCCTCAGAGTCTTTACCCTTGCTGTTTCTTCTCCTTGAAAAGTTATTCGACCCTACTTGGTTTCTCACTTCTCCCAGGTCTTACTCAAATGTTATTAATGGACTGGCTTTCTAAAAAGGTTCCGCTTCTCCAGTCCCTCTCTATCCTTATACTCTGCTTTGTTGTTTTAAACAGAATTAATCACTACCTGAGATATTATGCTTATTAGTTTATTTATTTTCTTTTTCTAACATACAAATTTTACGAAAATGGATATGTTTTCTGTTTTGTTCAGTACAACATGTGCAAGTTCTGGCATTCAAAAACCATTTGCTGAATGAACGAAGAAATAAAGGAATGCATCATGCCCAGAGGCTGTTTCAGATCTTTGTGTCTCTCTGCCAGCTTTTCCTGCTGCCTGGAAGTCTTATAGTCTCCTGGGTCCTGGCTATCTAGTGAACAAACCTTCAGTTACCTTACTGAAGAGTTTAGAATATTGTCCTCTTTCCTAGAGCTTTTCTGTCACACTCATCAGATCAAACTACCCACCCTTTCCTTGGCTCATCTACTGTAACCTCTGCATTCTTCTTTCATATCTCCTGGGATACTTAGGTGTCTACAGTACTTTCTATGTCCAAAAGTATCCTGTGGACAGGGGACGATTTTATTCACACAATTCTTGGCACACACTAGGCACTTATTGACTATTTTTTAAATCAATGCATAAATAGAAATAAGCAACATATGACTAATATTCTCCTCTTGATATATGAGTGAAAACCTAAAGCTAAAGATTTCTACGAGTTAACTTCATTTTTATGACTCTAATAACTTATTTAAGAATAATAATAATGCCAATGAACTATTGCACATTTGCTTTTTGCTGGCATTATTGTAATTTAATAAGTAGCAGTAACTCATTTATTCAATCTTCTGAGTTTATGAACTATTATCATTTGAATTTTAGACAGGAGTGACCAAGGCACTAACATGTTGAGCAGCTTGTCTCACTCACGAATAAGAACAGAGTCAGGTCATCTGCCTCCAGAGCCTCTGCTCTGTGTCGTTAGCTCATTATATAGTCTTCCTCACTATAAGACCAATTTCTTTTTCTCCCCCTACATATATTAGGAGAAAAGTTTTTGACAGGGGTCAGTGTTGATTGATTACCAAAGTAAATCTCAGACAAACTTCCGTGAGCATCATATGATATAAATTTATTTCTGAGGCTACAGTTTTTCATCAAAATTTTTGTCCTTTATTGGTTTCAGTATGTGTTTGTATCTTATCAAGGCACATTCTGTATAGGTGATTTTCTAACTAATTTTAAACACATTATTTTGTGTAATTATATATATATAAATTATACACATATACGTAATTTCATAGTTAATTTTTGCTTACATCCTAAAACAAGAGTTAACAGATGTGATTGACAGTGCCTCTCACAGGTAAGACTTAGGTTTTATTTCCCATGAAATGTTTAAGCAGCACGTGTACTAACCTAAAGGAAAACTCCTCAACATATTCATGAGTAAGCATAACCTGGCTTATTGTATTAACTTGCACTAAATTGGATAAAACTGGGGAGTGGCTATCAAAATAATTTTCTTAAATTTAGAAATAGGAACCCTATTATATTAAATCTCTTATTATTACCATCTTAAGCAAACATTTAATGATAATCTTAATGACTAGCACCACTATTTTAGAAGACAGTTGCAAACAGAGATCACGACAGGTTTTATTAAGGGAAAACCTAAAATGAATTTATAGACAAATTATTAGATTTAGAGGATAAGTTTAGTAAGCTAGTTATATACACACACACATATATATAAACATATATACATATACAAATACATATAGTTAATCTGAAAATGATTAATTATGCTTTTATACTGAGCAATAAATATTTAGTAAATATAATTTCCGGGACTGCTATCTTTTCAATTGCTTTATATGGAAAAGTTTAAATATATACAAATATAGAAACTATGATAATAAAAAAACCCATGTACCATCTGTCCTTATCAACTCATGACTAATTTGCCTACAGCTCTTGCTAATTCCTGCTGCTTCTGCTTGGTTTTGAAAATTACATTATTTTATTTTTAGTATTTCAGTGTGTCTCTCTAAATAATTAGTGTGCATCTTGAAACATAACCATATTTCTATGATAATATTTAACTTAAGAATAATGCTTAATATTATAATGTAATCAATTAGTGTTTAAATTCCCTGAGGGCCTCAAATATTTTTATAGAATGTTTATTAGAATCAAGATACAAATAAGATCCATATGTTACAGTGGGTTAAAATGAAAATTTTCCTATAATTTCTAAACCTCCCTCCTCTAAACGTTTCTTTTCTTAATGTTTATTTGCTGAAGAACCAGGCCATTTGTCCTATATAATTTCCCAGAATATGAAATTTTCTAATTGTATCCCTTTGGTAACATTTAACTTGCATTCTGCTTTCTATATTTCTTATAAATTGGTAGTTAGATCTGGAGGCTTGATCTCATTCTGGTTTGGAATTTGGCAATAATAATTTATAGGTGGAATTATATACTTCCATTCTATACATAATATGGTGAGTTTCAGAAAGTAGAATGACTCCTCTACCTATATTTTCTTGCTTTCCTGATTATTCTGAGATTGCATTGAATCCATTTATTGTTGCCTTAGTTCAAATACGAAATTTGTATTTTGTTTTCTTAAAAATTTATTGATATATAGTAAATTATGTAAATTTACTAGAATATTGTCAAATATAAATGATTAGGAGGACTTTTTTCCTTAATTCACCTATTATATTTCATTTTTTAATATTTTTTATTGTACTGTAAGTTCTAGGGAACATGTGCACAATGTGTAGGTTTGTTACATATGTATACATGTGCCATGCTGGTGTGATGCACCCATTAACTCGTCATTTACATTAGGTATATCTCCTAATACTATCCCTCCCCTCTCTCCCTACCCCACAACAAAAAAATAAGGAATGCTAGGCCGGGCGCGGTGGCTCAAGCCTGTAATCCCAGCACTTTGGGAGGCCGAGACGGGCGGATCACGAGGTCAGGAGATCGAGACTATCCTGGCTAACACGGTGAAACCCCGTCTCTACTAAAAAATACAAAAAATTAGCCGAGCGAGGTGGCGGGCGCCTGTAGTCCCAGCTACTAGAGGCTGAGGCAGGAGAATGGCGTAAACTTGGGAGGCGGAGCTTACAGTGAGCCGAGATCCGGCCACTGCACTCCAGCTTGGGCGACAGAGCGAGACTCCGTCTCAAAAAAAAAAAAAAGAATGCTTCACGAATCTGTGTGCCATCCTTGCGCAGGGGTCACGCTAATCTCTGTATCATTCTAATTTTAGCATATGTGCTGCCGAAGCAAGCACTATATTTCATTTTTAATTGACTTTTTCTTATTTCATTTGTCGTCAACAAGTCTTTACAACAGCAGAAACATATTCTTAACCAGGATGCTTTTGAGAGCAAAATGGGGTATTAAGAATTCTATCATGGTAACAGATATAAACTGGTACTGGATCTGACGAAGTAGGAAGTACGGTCTTCCTCGTTTTAGAAAACACCATTCTAATTAATAATACCAGTGTTAGGTTTTTAAATTAGTGTTACAAATAAAATCTGATTGGAAAAGAAATAAATATTAACATAAAAAAAAAAAAAAAAGTGGCTTTGATTCTTAGTTTAATGACTTCACTTACCATAAGAAAACTGTTGACACACCTGGGACCTAGAGAATACACTGACTGTGATTGTTTACCATTTAGTTTTCTTTACAGTTTCTGTTCAAAGTAATCATGAATATTGAGATGAATGTGTCTTGAGTTTTCAACATGTTCAGGACATAGTTCATCTCTATTCCTGAACTTGAATTTACTCTCCTTTCAGATTAATCATGAAAGGCTTAATTTATTATGAAATTCAAAGAAAAATGCTTTGTCAGTAATTCTACTCTGATAAATCCAAAACCATATGTGATCACCAAACTCTATTAAAGAATTATGTATCATCATTTTAGAGTTTTTCATAAGTGCTATTAATTGCCACTTCCAAATGGACTTTGGTGATTTTCGTGGTTTATTCATGGTGGCACTTGGAATCAAGCTAAATACTCTTTTTGTCTTTTAGTTCATATTTACCAATATGAAATTCTATTTAGAATACACTCTATCTAACAGTGCAAAGTGGTACATCAGATATTGGGCAAAGATAAACAGAACTGCTCTTTGAAAACCTAAAAATCAAAGACAGAAACAGAGAGACAGACAACATATACTAGGATAGTATGTAGAGATACCTACACAGGATGAAAAGATAGGGACAGCAAAACATCCCATTTACATGTGAAAGGAGCTTAAGAAATGCAGTCTATACACCATAAAATTAAAGGAGGTTTGAAGTACAGAAATACATTAATATCAAAAGATACAAATAAAAATAAAAAACTGGGATGAAATCGGAAGAAAATGAAAATTAGGTCAATCTGCTTTACAGATGGCCTGACACAGTCAGCCCTTCCCTGGATTGTTTAGCTTGCTGGCTTGAGCATCTTCAGCCCTTGGTTTTCTCAATCCTGAAATGTGCTCCCAAGAACAGATTTAGTCTCTGAAGTCTCTGGCACTCACCTTGATCTTATATATTAAGTAAAGGAGCTCTAATTTTTCAGGAAAAAAAAAAGTTATCTGACTCTAATTTTTTGACTCAGTTCTGCAAAGAGATTTCTACCATATTCCTAGTCCTTGGATTTTCTCCATGGTGTGGTAGGCACTCTCTATTTCTTTGTCTAATGTCAATTATTTTATATATCTGGGGCACTAGGGCTTTGCCTGCCCCTGTAATTGACACCTGCTAATCAGCAAATACTAATATAAGAAAACTGCCTGTTTCTTCTCTCCCTCTTCTCTTCTCTGTATAATTTTAATATCACATAGTCCTAAATCTCTAGTCAACACTGTGAAAAATCCCTTGTTCATGCCTCTCTGATGCCAAATTTTGTTGCCAGTTATATTAAATGCTCTATCCTGACTGCCAGATCAATTTCTACCTGAAATTACATCTGTCTTCAAAGACTTGTTCCATTTGAGTATTCATCTGGGTCCAGTCTGAGAATGTCATCCCTTCTGAAGATGTACAATTTTAGGCCACTTAGAGCATATGCATACCTGAGGTCATTTTCCCATTGCCCCCAAGGAGCCACCATGTTCCGCTGGCATCACTGGGATTATGAATTGGAAATTCTGCAGCTAAAGGAGCTGCCCTCCCACAACACCACAGGAGGAAGCTCTGCGCAGACAGTCACTGTGGAGAGCTATGGTTCCTGCCCCTCTTCCACAGCTTTCCCAATCCACTCTGTCTCCCAAGACACTGTCATCATAGATAATCCTCTATCAGGTTGCTCCTCTCAGATTATTATCTGCAGGCCTCTGGAGGGACTGAGGAGATAGAAATCTCTATACCTTATGTCTTCTTCCACTGATGTCTAGAAAGGGATAGAATATTGATCCAGCTGCTAGGATTGGAGAGATGAAAGGATGTATAGAGGATAAAAGTGTCTGAAGGTAATTATGACCTGAATCAGAATTTTAAACATGTTTCCATAGAAGCAATGTTGTAAACACATTTGTTAATTTATCTACCATTCAATGTGTATTTCTTGTGTAGCAGACATGAGCCAATCACCATAATGAAATAAACAATGATTTGTCTCTTAATTAAAATAATTATTATTTTTCTACTTAGGTTAAGCTATAGATTAAGATTTAATTAACCTTGGTGAATAGGAACTCTGATCACCTAGTACAGTTTTTAAGAGAAAATTCAAGTTTCAACAATCAGGCCATAGACTTGCTAGAAAGCATTTGCAAGAACACTCCAACCCACAAGTGTGAATTGTGGTAGAGTTATGACCTGCAGTTACTTTCTTGTGCCCATTTGTTGAAACCACCAACTGTCATGAGTAGTTTTACATTAGAGAAATCATGTTAAAGAAACATACAATGCAGTTTTGAAGAGAAAAACACAACCCTGCCGAGTGGGGCTGCATATATGTCTCTGCAGCTTGTGCACACCAAGATTCTGAGGGCACTATTCTGAGAGGCGCAATGCAAATTTGTTACTTAGGGTTTTGAAGGGCACCACCTGCACAACCACAGAAGAGAGTCTTGCTGCCTACCTGACTCTTATCTTTACTTGAATGATGAAAGTAATGGGTCTAGAGTGTAGATAGTTATACAAGTCCCAGGGTTTGTTGTTTGTTATTTGTTTGCTTTATTAGCACATCAGCTAATAAAGCTTTTCTGCATAGGTTCCTCTTTTTTTTTTTTTTTTTTTCTGAGACAGAGTCTTGCTCTGTCACCCAGGCTGGAGTACAGTGGTGCAATCTCCGCTCACCGCAACCTTCGCCTTCAGGTTCAAGCAGTTCTCCTACCTCAGCCTCCCAAGTATCTGGGACTACAGGTGCACACAATCACACCTGGCTAATTATTTTGTATTTTTAGTAGAGACAGGGTTTCACCATGTTGGCCAGGCTGGTCTCGACCTCCTGAACTCAGGTGATCTGCCCACCTCGGGCTCCCCTCAAAGTGCTGGGATTATAGACATGAGCCACTGTGCCTGGCCCATAGGCTCCTTTTCTGAGTAACCTGATTTCAGATATAAGAAAGAAAATGCAGACACTAGGTCAGTTAGGTAGAACTTAAAGATTGGTTTTGCTAGTGTAGACTCAGCTTTCAAATATGATGAGGCAACATTTCCAGCATTTAGGAAATTTAGTGATTTAGTTGTAAAGGAGGGACCTGGAATGGGAACCATAGTATTCTGTGCAGTATTACAATTGACCAAGAGACAGGGAATAAATATAGTGAAGACAATCAAAAAAGGGAGCACATCTCCAATGTGTAGTCATGGGCTTCAGATTCTTATTTACACTGGTGCTGGAAAGAGAGGGCCAGAGACAGAGAGAGAGGTATGACTAGATGTCAATGTGGGTTGAATGCATGAATCTCAGAAAAGGGAGTGATTAGCATAAAGTGAAGATGTTGGATAACCGCAGATAGCTTTCCAAATATATGAACATCACTTGTATCTGTGGATCAGAATGAGCAGCTAAAATTAGGAAAGTATGCCAAAATGAGATTATTTAGTGACTTTTTTGGGATATCTCTGATGATAAGGTATGCAATGCCATTAAAGAAAAAAAAATTAGAATTTAAGAATAGAGGTGGAAAGAAATTCCTTAGGCCTCAGATCTACTCCAGGATGTACAGTTAAGTGGACAACACAATTTAATGATGAGAGTAGACCACTCTCTGAGTGGTCTCAGACAGGCAGGCTGGGATGAGCTGCACCATTGACTACTCCTCAGCCCATAGTACTTGGTGGAGTCAGTAGCCAGGCTCAAGGCAGTGGTATTATCACCTATCTCCAAAGAGATCAGCTGAGTTCCTCATCTTCCTTCTAAGCAATTTCTCCAGAGATAATTCTACCTAAACAAGCCTCAATGAAGATGATAGCATCTGATGTTAGTATGACCAACGATACCGTGCAGACCAACCGAAAGAGCAGTAAGAGATCCATGACTTCCAAAGAAAGCATTCCTTAGTTTTTGTTTCCTAGAGGTGAAAGTACAATGGTGTAACCTCTTGGGTTGAGTAACTTCTAGTAATATTTAGAGTTTTCCCAGGAGGCAAAATTGTCAGGTAAAAAATAAAGACAGATATTTACATTATGTGAACAATATGAATGAAGTGACCTCATTAAGGATTAAAAGGAATATGACTTCATTCTTTACCTCATGCTAATAAATGGGTTTTATATGAAGATTTTAGCTCTCATGTATCTCTGCTTGGATGAATTTTTTATTTTTTAATTTCACTGCAGGGAGCTGAAACAACAGAGAGGGGGAACAATGAAGAGGGAGAAAGAAGACTGATTGAGGATACAATGTAAGTTATTGGCTAAGGGCTGGACTACATATGTATGAAAATAAACTATATAGTGATTATCTTGAGAGAAGCTGCTGTGGGGTTAAGAACAGATATAAGACACCAGAGGTAGAACTACACTGGGAGACTTTTCAGTCCACACACTTCTAAATACCATAAGCACTCCAGAAAAGTCATGTCTTTGGATTTAGGACTCTGCCATAGAGTAAAATCCACTCAAAGTGCAGCCTTCTAAAGCCTAAAACCAAGCCTCAATGATACCTTTAGATGAAAGTCAGGGTTTGGAGGTTGAATTCCAACAAATAAAGGAGTCTTGGAAAACAGTCTTTCCACAGAGGCATGTTAACAAAGTGAAAACAAAAACTTTAAGGTTATCAGTTAGGAATTGCACTCCTTACTAGAATTAAAAGAAAAACTCTTCAGAAGTATGTACCAGAATTAGGAGTGTATATAACATAACATCCACAAAGTTCAGTGTTAAATCTAAACTTACTAGACATTTTTTAAAAATAAAATATGACCCACAGTTAAGAAAAAAAAAAAAACGCAATGAGTAGAAACTGACCTCAAGATGGCCCAGATACTGGATTTAGCAGATCAAGACTTTTTAGTGCTAATATAAATATTTTCATGGATTTGAAGGAAAATGGGGTTTATCTAAAGATATAGAGAAGCTTGGTAGAGAAATGAAAACTGTGGGGAAAAAAGAAGCAGAACCATATGGAAATTCTGAAACTAAAAATTGCAATGTCTAAAATGAAAAAAAATTCTGATGGAATTAATAGCAGATTGAGGATGACAGGAAAAAGAGGTCAGCAAACTAAATAATAGAAATTATTCAATATAAACAAAGAGAAAAAATGTAAGAAAAATTATCAGAGCCTCAGAGAACTAAGAGTCACTCTCAAGCAATCTTATGTGTATAATTAGGATCCCAGAAAAAGAAGACAATGAGAATATGACCAGTAAACATTTGAAGACATAATGGTAATAATTTTTCTAGATTTAATAATAAATATTTACTATCCACTGATAGATTCAAGAAAGCTCAGTTTCAGGCTAAAAATCAAAATCAAGAGAAAGAGAAGACAGCTCAAGGAGAAAAGAAATAGATGTAGTACTTACACAGAAAACATAATATAGATTATGGCTAATTTCTCATCTGAAGCCATGGAGGCCTAGAGCTATAGAAAGATTTATTTAAAATGCTTAAGAACCAATCTTCCAACCAGGCGTGGTGGCTCATACCTGTAATTCCAGTACTTTGGGAGGCCAAGCTGGTGGATCACGAGGTCAGGAGATCGAGACCATCCTTGCTAACATGGTGAAACACTGTCTTTACTAAAAATACAAAAAAAAAAAAAAAAAAATAGATAGTCAGTAGTCAGGTGTGGTGGCGGGCGTCTGTAGTCCCAGCTACTCGGGAGGTTGAGGCAGGAGAATGGCGTGAACCCGGAAGGTGGAGCTTGCAGTGAGCCGAGATCACACCAGGGCACTCCAGCACGGGCTACAGAGAGAGATTCCGTCTACAAAAAACAAAAACAAAACAAAACAAAATCCCAATCTTCTATTTCCAGTGAAAATATTTTTTAGAAACAAGAATGAAATGAAAACATTTTCAGATAAGTAATAACTGAAAATACCACAAGCAGACTTGTGCTAAAAGAAATGCTAAAGAATGTTCATTACGCTGATAGTAAATGACATCAGATGGAAACTTGGCTCTATTATTAGGAATGAAGATACTAGAAATTGTTAAAAACAAGGGGCAGAAGAGGGGACAGTAAACATAAAAGGGTTTTTTTAAGTGTCTCAATTTCCCTTAAAAAAATAAAACAGACTGTTTAAAACAAATAAGAAAAATAAAACAAATACAAATTGTTAAATGTAGTTATATAGTTATAATAAAACTTAAAATATTACAACAGTAGCACAAAAGATGAAAAATAGTGTTTCAGTTAGCTCAAGCTGCTATAACAAAACACCATAAATTGGTGTAACAGAAATTCATTTTCTCCTAGTTCTGGAAGCTGAGAAGTTTAAGTTAAGGCACCAAATGCTGGCCATTTTTGTTCTGATGCAGGCTCTTGTCCTGGCTTTTAGACAGATGTCTTCCCTCTGTGTCCTTACATGGCAGACAGACAGAATAAAAAGAGACAGCAAGAGTAAGGGTGAGAGAGCCCACCTTCTCTGTTCTCTCTTCCTATAAGGACACTAATCCTATGGGATCAGGGCCTTATCCTTATTACCTTATTTAATTTTAACTACCTTTGTGTAGGCCCAATCTTTAAATAGTCACTTTTAGGGTAGGGCTTCAGCATATGAATATTTGGGTGGATGCAATTTAGTCCGTAGTAGATGGTGAGGGTATCGGTGAAATTGTATTGTTGTAAGGCTATTACAATTGTGAAGTGTGAAGTGTCAGATACCAAGTTGCAAGTTTACAGTGCAAAATGGTATAATATTGACTCTACATAATAAAGGAAGAAAATATTTTTTAAGAATTGATAATACAAATATGGTACTTTGTCACAATATTAAGGACTACACAAAATCTCTTCATTACACTGATAATCAAAATAGTATGAACAACCAAGAGAAAAGAAATTCATTATGGACCAATGAATATATTGGTACCCTAATCATTTTTTCTCTTTCTAATATTAATGAATTCCTGAATATTGCAGTTGTTACTTTATGTTCTGCAAGATTACCTTTTTATATATACACAATTGAAAACTAAAATAGAATGGGCTTAAATTATCTTTTTCCAGCTAAAATCAGTATTTGATGAAATTTTAACTAGAGCAGTAAAGCAGCGTAGTCATTATTCAAATCTATATGGACTTATCCTTACAAAACAGCCTCCAGTTTAACCCTAAGCATTCTTTAAAAAGCCTATTTGTTGGTAGACAGAAGGAAGGCTAAAATTCACGTCTGACAGGATTGTAAATATTTCTACTCAGAAAATGAAATCAAGACTCAACTCTATTTGAGGAAAACATGCCAACTTTAAGAGAAGTTGAAATTTTGCACGGCCTACTTATTGCTGGTTTCCTAAATGACCTAGAGTAAATAGAAACAGCCTTTTCATGTGGCTGCTGATTAAAGCAAGGTTGGTAAGTTGGCAGTATATCATCTGAAATTTCAAAGTGTAAGTGGAAGCGGGATTTCTTTTCCTTTCAAAAAATCCCCCTACTCTTTATACGTGGTCTGAGTAACTGGCATACAGATATAAAATCGCTGGGCAGTAATCAGGAGTGTACTGGTCCTTATGGCAGGCAGCAAGTGGGTTATTGCCAGGTCTTTGAACTACAAAAATAAATAGAGAATAGAAGTGCATTGTATTGGCCAAGCCTGAGGCTCAGTCATCTGTCTTGGAGCATGCTCTGGTGAGAGTGTTTAACTTGGATTCTTTCCATCACATGTGGTAGCTGCAAGAGTGAAAAGAGAGAGGAAAAGAACAATGTTAGGTGGTATATTTAATAGTGTGTTGGCTTAACAATTCTCAGGAAACTGTTACTTATATTTTTCTCTTAGCAGCCAGAGTTTATCCTCTTTGTTGAGGTTCTGAATGAATGCATGTGTACTGTAGAAAATGTGATTCTACCATCTCCACCACTTTCCATTGTTTTACAAAAGGCTTAAATAGCAAGCGTGGAGATTCCCCCAAACGCTATCTATTAAAGGAAACTAAGTATGGCAGCTCAAAGGACAGTATATTTTTGTATTTAATTTCACCAGCAGCTTGATATCCCTGAGTTAACTGGTCTCCTTTACCCTGAACCTGAGAAGCTGGAATTTGTGGTAACTGGATGTTTGTTGTTTTTGGCTAAATTATCCTCTTTTCTTTCTTTTCAAGGACAATATAACATAAACTAAAACAATTTTAGGCTCCATCTGCCTTTTCATTTTTCCAATTTTTCTTCTATAAGAAAGGAGAACCTTTACTCAACCACATTGTACCCATAATAGAAACTTGATTTTAAAAAATACCTGTGACTAGAGAAGGAATGGATTCTTTGTAAAGACAGTGATGCACTCAGCTGTTGTATATTAGAAAAAATTTTGCTTGTTTTCACAGCTGAATTATTTTCCTTTCTATATTATCAGGAAGAATACTAACAAATCACATGAGATTTTTAGGAGATTTTAGAGAAAAAGGCAAAACTTTTCACACTTCAGTTTTTAGTTGCTAGCATGATTTTTTTCTAGATCATGGAACACACATTTTGTAGCTCTGTGAAACATCAGTAATAATAAACTAATGAAAATCTGAATTATTTATGAAAATACAACTAAAGAAAATTAAGTTATAAAATTTTATTATATTGCTTTGGACTACACATTTTTCATGATTTCTAAAATTTTTAAATTTAAGATCTTGTTCAGAAACTAAATATGTCAACATAATAGTCCATTTAAAAATTCTTGAAGTACATACCTGGTAATATGAGCTTTATTCCAACCAGCTTTATTCAATCTAATTCTTCATAGGAACAATATAATGTATGAGGAGCTACATTTCTGTAAAATCTAAATGGCTTCTTCTACTGTTAAATAATGAAAAGATTAAAATAAATCTTGATGTTAATAAATATTCCTCATGAAAATTATTCAATAGCTTATGAGGCTGATATTTTAAAACTAAGCTCAACATCGATCATATTTTTTCTTGGCTAACAGCCTTTTTAGAACAGCAAATTTAACTTTTTAAAATATAAAAAGTCAAAGACTGCACAAAGGATATTTCAGTACAATTTAACATTAAGAGGTTATCAAAAAAAGGAAAAACATATATAGCTATAGTTCTTATGCTTTTTGAAACATTTTCATATACTATTTTCAAATCATATGATATTATAGCAGACTGTATCATATGCTATCATATTGCATAATTTTAGTAATATTTTAATAATGAATTAATTTCTATCACATATTACTTCAAAAATTTAAGATTTTCTTCTATAATCTACATTTGAAACCCATTTTTTTTTTATTTCCCCAACGAGGTTTGCAGACTTTCTTTTCCCTTATGGTCACATAAGCAGTTATGGAAACAGAGAATGAAAATTAGTGTAATAATGGCAACAATGCCTCTATATTTATGTCTTATAAATACAAGGAAATTATTAGATGCTCCTGAGTCAAAACCCTAATGTAAAAACATTTCCAAAAGCATTGCTTTTGAGGGCTTAACAGACTTATTAAATTCTTCAGGGACACTCGAGATCAACTGACTCAGAAATCGCATACTATCTGCTTTTTCAATGTGTTTAAACAGCCAGATATAATGCTTCCATGTACGCACTGAAAATGTGTGAGTACTTTAAATGTTCTTGATCTCAAACAGGCATTTAAACAAACTGTAGGTTGAAACTATTCTAGATAGTAGAAACTTCAGAAGTTGTTGTTCTCCAAGTAAATAAAGCTTCCCACTCAGACATTTTCTTTTTTATTTTCTCTGCCATAGAAGTTGGACTTACTTTTAAAAATGTGATAAGACTAACTCAGGTCAAATAGATTCTGCAAGTGAGTGACGTAGAAAGTAGAGAAGAGAAATTATTTGAGAGTGTCTTAATAATCAAGGCATACTGGTGTGAATAAAAGATGTCTCAAACTTCAAACTAGGCCAAAGAGATGAATTACTAGGTCATTTTCCAGGGCAGCCATGGGCTTGCCCCTTTGATTAACATTTGATTGACTGGGCTATTCTACAGATCTGTAGGGGCAGAGGCCAACATATTCTTCTTCTGGCAGGTTTGCAATAGTTTCTGTCCTGTGGAAAAGATAATCTCAAATGTCCTGGTTCATGGCCCTGTTGGACATTAACTGATTTTGTATTTAACCCAGCAATCTTGCCTAGACACTCCTTTATGTTGCTTAAAAATGCTTGCACTAGTATTCTTCTTTGAACTAGTTTTATCGTCTCACTGATTTATCAATTAATGAGTTAAGTAAAGATCATTGAAAGATATTCACTTTATGTTTACCTAAGTCATGACTTAACCTTTTGGAAAAGTATAATAAAGCATTGGTAAGATGATAAAAAAATGATTCAGATGTTACAAACTTTAAAGGGCTCAGTGAGGAAAACAATACTTTTCATCTATTGTGTTAGTAGTGAATTCTCCCAAGGATTTATGACAATAAAAATTAATTTCATTGTTAAAATATGCAAAGTATTAAATTTAAAACTCCAATTTATTTAGCTAATAAAAATAATCCAACTATCAAGTATTTATTGAACATTTGCTTTCTTGTGATATTCCTCCTTTAATAACCTGTGCATTGTGGAGACAATGTGCTATCATATGAGAGTGCACTATTCTCTAGATCAAACCTTTGATGTTTTTGTTTTTGTATTCTTGGTGTTTTCTGTAATGCTTGACTTAGTAGGTGTCTGGCAAATGATACATTTTAGATTTTTAATGTTTATGAGGCATTTCTTTCAGTCTTTGTTAAATAAAATTAAGTCTCTCAAAAGTATTCCATTTATGAGATGTCCCTGGGACCCAAATATGCCAATTTTTTTTTAAAGTTCGGTGTATTTAAAATATAAAAATTTTATTCAGTGTACCTATATACATCTTATTTGTAATAATTATTGTGTTTATTTTTTTAACAATTAAAAAAACCAAATGGCATTAGACTACATTAGGAACTAGAGGTGCTATTTGCATGTTGTGTGAACAGTTCACTTCTCTTTGTCTCAGTTTATTGAACTCCAAAATGAGACATGGGAGAGAAAGTATCCTAGAGTATCTTCACTGCCTAAGAGTCTATTATCATATGTCAACATCTGTAGCAATTTGATCCTACCAGTTGACAACTACTGTGGTTGTCAACTTTACAATATTACAGATAAAGTTTAGGAAGAACTTTAAGAAATTACATTGGCCAAGTCAAAGATCTGCTGAGTGTATGTGATTAAGAGGATGCCTTTTGAAATAAAAAGTTACTTCAAAAAATCATTTTACTTGCAGCATGCTTTATATAATTGAGAAATTGATGTGGAGGGTAGATGGAGCACAGTTTCATAATCTTTTAGCCTTCAGATACTAAAGACCACCTTTGGTGTTCTTGGAGAAAGCACGGGGAAATAGAGCAAGGCAAGTGCCTTGGTTTTTTTTGTTTTGCTTTGTTTTATGGCTGTATCTGAGTACATGCATGTGCATGTGTGTGAACATGCTCCCCTGCCAATGATTTTATGAGGCTTCATTCAACATGAAAAGTTTGTGACATGAAGGAAAAATTGTCAAACCTAACATGAAACCTGAGTTGTAGGTCACCTAAATCATAACCAGTGCTAAATCATAAATAGGCCAATCAAAAATATTTCACAGACTGACCAAGTGTAAATATAAGCCTTTGGTTGCTGGCATATATGAGCTATGTAGCTGTAAGTCCTACAAAACAACTCTTCTATGGAGAGGTTAGGATTCAGTATAGCAATATTCTAAGATGTATTTAGCTCTTAGTATGTAAGTTTTGCTGCCAGAACTTTTTTTCTAGCTTTATAATGCTGAAAAAATAGATATTATTTTATACAGTAACAGTAATATGTAGTAATATAAGATGTGTTATTTACTTATGTTTTTCTTTTTAACTTTTTTTCTCCCCTCTCATGAAGCTTATTTTTACTGAGTTCCTTGGAAATTCTTCTGATTTAATTTTCAACATTTTTTAGCATTACCTTTTACAATTAATTCTATTTAATTATTTCACAAAGAATGGGGGCTCATTTAACTCTCTTTATTTTCCTTTCAAACTTAATGCCAGTAGTCCTATAAGAAATGCTATACTCACTCTTCCCTGTCAGAGTTTTATTCCTCTAGGTAAAGATTATCTGCCTTTTGTTGTTCTTGAACCATTAAACATAACCAATTTGCCTAAGGGGACCATATACCTCTCCTTCTTCTGTACAGCGAATAAGAGAATTGTTTATGTGAATGATATACATATGGACAAATCCTACATACACTTCATACCCCAAAGCTATCTAAAATTCAGAAATTTGGATTCAACAAATCCATAAACTGAAGGGGAACACCTAACCAGGCTCAAACAACTAGGCTTTCATTGTTTTAGCTCCAATATATACATGGAATTTTTTTTCCCCAAATAAACTTACTGAAGAAATTCTTGTTGAACCAGTATATAAAGAGCTATGTGAGCTCCTTAACCCCCAATATGTAATTTGATTCTCATTTATATATCCCTAGGTATGTATTATGTAGGGAACAATAAGAGATGAGCCTTTTCATATCACCCCTCCCATAAATATTCCCTTTAATCATTTTTATACCTCATGCACATTTCTCCTGCATAATAAATTTTAATTGATTTTCAAAGTCTTAGAACACATTTATATTTTGCATCTAGAGAACAATAAAAAGATAAATTATTATCAATATCCATGGAGTTGTTCAGATAATTATTTTAAACTTGAGACCACATTGCTGTTATTCTCAGACACCTGGGAAAAATGCATTTCCACTAGCCAATTTACTTAATCCAGAACAAGATAAAACACTGCTTTGAAGCTAATTTTAATAACTTTCTTTTAAAAATAAACTTAGTTATGGAATTTGTAGAATATTTATAGTATAGTTTGCTCATTTTCTTAAATGAGCCTTGATATTTGTGATAGTTAATATTAGACGTGAACGTGACTGGAATTGAGGAATGCCTAAACGGCTGGTGAGCCAATTTTTCTGGGCATGGCTGTGAGGTTGTTGCTAGAGGAGTCTGGACTGGGACCACACCCTCAATGTGGGTGGGCTCCATCCAGTGGTTGCCAGTGGGGCTAGAACACAGCAGGCAAAAGAAGGGAGATAAACAGTTGGTTCAGTTTTCTGATTTTCTCCTTCTTCCTGTGCCAGATGCTTGCTTCCTCTGCTCCTGCCCTTGGACATCAGATTCTAGGTTCTTTGGGCTTTGGACTCCAGGGCTTGTACCAGCAACCACCTGGAGGCTCTCAGGCCTTTGGGCTCTGACTGAGTGCTGCACCGTTGGCTTCCCTGGTTTTGAGACTTTTGGACTTGTACTGAACTCCACTACAGGCTATCCCCAGTTTGCCAACAGACTATCAGGAGATTTCACATTGTAATCATGTGAGCAAATTCTCCCTAATAAAATCCCTTGTATATATGCGTATATCCTATTGGTTCTGCCCCTCTGGAGAACCCTAATACAGGTTTTGGTATCAGGAGTGATTTTAAAGGAACGGAATTTTAAGAATGAATTTCTTCAGTTGATTTCGGGGTTTCTGAAGTTGCCTCTCTAATCTGATTAGTCCTAAAAATGCCGAGAACTCTACTTCTAATAGTAAGGAGAGCACTGATAGTAAAAATAAATAAATGCATTTGATACTGCTGATTCACTGCTCCTGAGAGACAAGGAGTTTAGTGATTCTATACAGGATACCTTTGAACATTTGTGGAGAACCAAAGAATATAATGAAGTTGGTTGATGGCTCCCATGTATGCTGGACAAAGTGGTGAATTTAGGGATTCTAGCTCCTGGCTCCAGAAGCACATACATAACCTAAAAGTTTCCAAGTGTGTCCTGGGTGAGAATCTTCTCTTCAGTAGACAAAGGGCTGAAATTGCTGAAAATGAAACACAGACTCTTATTATGCCAGTGGCTAACCTACAAGAAAAGGTGCACTCTCAGCCTCACGAGGTGTCTACTGTTAAACTAAGGGTATTGATTAGGAAAGAGTAAAACCCTGTAACTTAGAATCAGAACATGTGGGAGGATGCTGATGAAGCGGGGGACACTGAGTTCCTAATTCTGATGAGACTGTTTTGTCAGAGGAAGTGGTCTCCCCACCTCCTCTCCTTCCTAGCAACATTTCCTCCCCTACTCACAGTAATATGAGCCTTTCAGCCTTTGTCTGAGGAAATTAACCCTGCATTGCCTGAGGAAACAGTGATGGCCTCCCTAAAGCAGTTGCCAGGCAAAACAACACTGATTCTCCTCAGGATCCATCCCCAGGACCCCATTGTGCTTCTAGACCTGTAATTAGATTCAAGTCCTGGCATGCCCCTAGAGGTGAGGTACAGACTGTGACCCACTAGAAGGTGTAACTACACTCCCAAAGAACTACTTAAGTTTTCTAATGTATGTAAGCAGAAATCCAGGAGGCAGGTATGCGAAAGGATAGTAAGGGTGTGGGATAATGGAGGTAGGAACATAAAGTTGGATCAGGCTGAATTTATGGATGAAGGACCACTAAGAAGAGATTCTGCATTTAGTGTTAATGTTGCAACATGAGGAATTGAAAAAGAACTAATCGTTCATCTACTTGGTTAATTGAAGCACGGATCAAAATATAGCCCACTGTGAGCAAGCTGGAAAGGACTGATCTCCCTTGGTTTAATGTAGAGGAAGGGCTCCAAAACCTTAGAGAGATTGGAATGCTAGAGTGGATATGTCACTTAAAAGACCTACTCATCTCAACTGGGAGGATTCAGAACACATACCCTTCGCCAATACTTTTTGAAATACATTTGTGAGGGGAGCACCAGTATCCTTGAAGAGCTGTGTGATTGCTCTCCTGTATGCCTGATTTTAGAGTGGGAACTGCAGTCCCTCAATTGGAAAACCTAAATGCAATGAGAATAATTGGATCCTAAGGTGGCAGAGGCCAAGTGGAGGCACTCAAACATCAAAAGCAAGGTGGGCACAATTGCTGTAATGGACAACCGAGGCAAAGCAACAATCAGAGCACTGTTGTAAAAAGTAAAGTAGAGGTTCCTCTTCAAAGACTTTCCTCCCCATTTAATTAGGAATAAGTAGTAACTTCTCTTAGAAGCAAAACTTATTCAAAGACCTGTGCTAACATTCTTAAATATCTGCTAGTCGTTGTAAAGAAATCAATGTACTTTTGTTCTTAGCTCCCTCAATTTAGCCTAAATATTTGCCCTGGCATGCTTATACTGGTCCAAGCAAGCATTAGGCTATATCCTGTTCTCTTTCCTTATTTAAAGGTGTTTTTACTTTTCTCAGCATTCCACCAGTTACTTCCTCTTTCCTTTTTTCTCCTCTGCCTTTGCCTCTTTTAAAAAGTTCTAAATTGCTAGCCAATCGGGACCAATACAGAATGTGGGTTCCCATTCCAGCCAATGGAAACCGGACACAGCAGTAGGGTGGACACATCAGGTTATAAATGACCCTGTCTTCTTTGTTTCGTGTACTCTAATGGCAAAATTGCTGGTGAGTGTACTCTTTCTGCAGAGAGTAAAAATGGCCTTGCTGAGTAAATTAAATTTATGTTCAAGTGCTATTTCTTTACAGCATTGGGAAACAAGCATTTCAAACATTCTGACTCATGTAGAGCTCTGGCATTGGCTAATTTGTCGTGGTGTTCCTAGAAGTGAAATAGACAGGAAGTCTACTACATTCTTATTTGATCCCTATAAGCAGAAAACTTCCAGTAAGAAGTTTAACAGAAGGTCTAACTGGAATTACAAAAACAGAGAATCATGACCCCTCAATCAATTTCTAGACTTGAGATAGTTTACAGACCCAGAACCCCTTGAATGAAGGGGAGGTTGAGTCCCCTTGAGGAAGGGCCTCAGTATACCACCAAAAGTTTTTGCTGTTAATCTTTCTTCAATCCCTCTCAAGGGCACTCCAGCCTTTTACTAGTGTAACTGTGCATTGGTGAAAGGGAAATAATTAGACCTTTCAGGGACTACTGGACACTGGCTCTGAACTGACATTGATTCCACGGTACCCAAAATGTCATTGTGGTGGTTAGAGTAGAGGCTTATGGAAGTCAGGTAATTAATGGAGTTTTAGCTCAGGTCTGACTTAGAGTGGGTCCATTAGGTTCCTGAACCCATCCGCCATTTCTCCTGTGCCAGTATGCAAAATTGGAATAGACATACTTAGCAGCTGGGAGAATCCCCACATTGGTTCCCTGACCTATGGGATGAGGGCTATTATAATGGGATAAGCCAAATTGAAGCTGTTATAAGTTCCTCTACCTAGGAAAATAGTAAATAAAAAACAATATGATGGCATTATGCTGATTGGACCTAGTGAGAGAGAAGTAGCAACCACTCTTGACTTACTGGTGCAAGATTTGAATGTCAGGGGTGGGAAATAAATTGGAACTAAATTCAGAGGCCTTCTACCTCAGTGAAATTTCTGGGTCTCCAGTGGTACGGGGCCTGTCTAGATATTTCTTCTAAGATGAAGTATAAGTTGTCTACACCAGACCATTTATCCAGTGACCCATAAAGCTGCTAGTTTTGAATAGGGCCCAAAACAAGAGAAGGCTCTGCAACAGGTCCAGTCTGCTGTGCAAGCTGCCCTGCCACTTGGTTCATATGATCCAGCAGATCCAATAATGTTTAAGGTGTCAGTGCCAGATGGGAATGCTGATTGGAGCCTTTGCTAGGCCCCCATAGGTTAATCACAGTGAGGGTCTTTAGGATTTTCAATCAAGGCCTGACAATCTTCTGCAGGTAGCTACTCTTCTTTTGAGAGATAGCCCTTGGCCTGCTACTGGGCCTTGGTGAAAACTGAATGTTTGGCTACGGGTCACCAAGTTACCATGTGACCTGAGCTGCCTATCAAAACTGGGTGTTTTCTGACCCATCTAGTCATAAAGTTGGGCATGCACAGCAACATTTCATCATCAGATAAAAGTGGTATATACCCTATCAGTCTTGAGCATGTCATAAGGGCATGAGTAAGTTACATGAGGAAATGGCCCAAATGCCCATAGTCCCAACTCCTTCTGCCCTGCCTTCTCTCTTCTGAACTGCACCTCTGGCCTCTTGGGGAGTTCCTTATCATTATTTGACAGGAAAAGAGAAGATTAGGGCCTGGTTTACAGATGGTTCTGCATGATGGGCAGGCACCCCCCCAAAGTGGACAACTGCAGCATTACAGACCATTTCTGGGACATCCCTGAAGGACAGTAGTAGAGGGCAATCTTTCCAGTGTGCAGAACTGCAAGCAGTGTACCTGGTTGTGCACTTTGCTTGGAAGGAGATATAGCCAGATGTGCAATTATATACTGACTTATGGGTGGTAGCCAATGGTTTGGTTGGATGGTCAGGGACTTGGAAAGAGCATGATTAGAAAATTGGTGACAAATTTAGGGAAGAGGTATGTGGATGAACCTAAGTGTTTAAAAAAATGTAAATATATGTGTGTCCCTTGTGAATGTTCACCAAAGGTGACCTCAGTAGTGAAGATTTTTAATAATCAAGTGGATAGGATTACCCATTCTGTGGACACCACTCAGCCTCTTTCCCCAGCCACCCATATCATCACTCAATGGACTCATGAAAAAAGTGGCCATGATGTCAGGAATGGAGCTTATGCATGGGGCTCAGTAAAACGGACTTCCACTCATGAAGGCTGACTTGGCTACAGCCATTGCTGAGTTTCCAATCAGTCAACAGCAAACAACACTGAGCCTCAATATGGCACCATTCCTTATGGTGATCAGCTAACCACTTGGTGGCAGATTTATTACTTTGGGCTTCTTCCATCATGGAAAGGGCAGTGGTTTGTACTTACTGGAGTAGACATTCACTCCAGATATGCATTTGCCTTTCCTACACACAATACATCTTCCAAGACTGCCATCTGTGGACTCACAGAATGCCTTATCTACTGTCATGGTATCCCACACAGTATTGCTTCTGACCAAAGAACTCACTTCACAACCAAGGAAGTGTGGCAGTGGGCTCATGCCCGTGGCATTCACTTGTCGAACCATGCTCCCTGTCAACCTGAAGCAGCTGGTTTCATAAAACAATTGAATGGCCTTTTGAAGTCACAGTTACAACACCAACTAGGTGATAACAGTTTTCAGGCCTGGGGCCAAGTTCTCCAGATGACTGTATGTGCTCCAAATCAGCACCCAAAATATGGTACTATTTTCTCTCATTGCCAGGATTCACAGATCTGGGAATCAGGGGGTGGAAGTGGAAGTGGTATCACTTATCACTCACCATCACCTCTAGTGACCCAGTAGCAAAATTTTTTCTTCCTATTCCCACAACATTATGTTCTGCTGGCCTAGAGGTCTGAGTTCCAGAAGGAAGAATGCAGCCTCCAGGAGACACAACAGTGATTCCATTGAACTGGAAGTTAAGATTACCACCTGGCCACTTTGGACTCCTGTCTCTAGTCAACAGGGTAAGAATGGAGTTACAATGTTGGCTGGTCTGACTGACCTGATTTCAAAATAAAATCAGACTACTGCTCCACAATGGAGGTAAGGAATCATACGTTTGGAATACAAGAGATCACTTAGGGCTTCCCTTAGTATTACCTGGCCCTGTAATTAAAGTCAATGGGAAACTACAACAACCCAATTCAGGCTCAGAATACAAATGGCCCAGATCCTTCAGGAATTGAGGGTTGGGTCACTCCATCAGGTAAAACAAAGCAAAAGCAAAACAAAAACAAAAATAACAAAATGACCAGCTAAGATGCTTGCTGAAGGCGAATGAGTAGTAGAAGAAGGTAGTTATCAATACTAGCTGTGACTACGTGACCAGTTACTGACATGAGGACTGTACTTGTCATTAGTATTTCCTCCTTATTTTGTTAAGAATATATTTGCCCATATATACCACTGTATTAAGCAAAGTCTTTGTTTTATTTTATTTCTTATTCTTTATCAGGTAACCTAAGATTTATTGACTTTATATCAGCACTTAAGTGTTCTTAATTTTATATAATAGTATTTAGGTTAAGGATAGTTGCATTTTCAGTTGTACAAATGATAGTTGTATTATGTTAGATGGACTTATGACTTTGTTATTGTCTTTACTTGGAGATTAAGTATGATTTGAGGGCATGTGTATGGATGCCCAGTTGACAAGAGGTCAACTTATCATGGTTAATATTAGGTGTTAACTGGACTGGATTAAAGGATGCCTAGATGACTGCAGAAATACTGTTTCTAGGTGTGTCTGTAAGGGTGTTGCCAGAAGAGATTGAGCTCATCCCACAAACATTCAGGGCTGGACATTACAACAGCTCTGGTGCTCTTGCAGTAATGGGCTCAACATAAAATCCTGAGCTCTTTCCAGTTCCACCCCAGTAGGCTGCTGCACTCTGCTACAGCAGCCCTAACTGGAGTCTTCCTTCTCCCCTGTCACAAAAATGTGGGCAATCTTGCATCTTGAATTATGTTGTGTTGTTGTTGTTGTTGTTGTTTTATTAAATCAGGTTCAGAGCTAGCTCAGTTTGCCAAGGCCTTACATGCCTTGGTTGCTACTCTTAATCTACACACTAGCCCTGAAGGTTCAGTCAGTGGCTCTTCAATTTTAGGGTATGTAAAATCTGCTGGGCTGATAATGCAGATCCTATACTCATCACCAGGATCAGAAGTAAGGCCCAAGAATATGTGTTTCATCTAAATCTCAGATGATTCTGATACAGATGGGCTTTTAGAAGGCCACACTTTGAAAAAAACTTTCATAAATGCTATCTATCCCATTTCACAGATTAGAGAGCTACAGAGCAAATTTATTTTTTTTTTTCTAGACCAGTAAAGAACACAGATTACCTGGCTTTGAAGTTTATACCTTTAAAAATATGTAAAAGACATTCCTAAATTTCTGGACTTTTCCCCCCTATTCTTTGCTCTTCTATTTTCAAATATGCTTCATTCATAAGGGACCAGCAATCTGATTATTCACACAGAACTACTGTAATCAAATAAATTTGCTTAAGCTTTTGACTGAATAAAAAATGTGATTGACTGAATTGGTCAATTGTTGAATATAAAAGTTTGTTGACATAGTGTGAAGCTGGCAATAGGGAAGGTGTGACTGAGGTTTTTGATTTAACTCAATACTATAATTTTAATCCATTTGATTTAAATAGAACACATATATACAAACATACATGCACAAGCACACACAGAGGGAAGCAAAGCATAATGTTGCCACAGGTAAAGCAACGTCAAAGAACAATAACAATGCAGGTCAGGAAAGTTTAACAAACCCCATTTTTTCTATCCCCCAAGTTTTATTTAACAGTGGACATTTTTACCACTCTGGGATTATGAAATTCAGAGCTTATGCTCTGGGAATATCATTTCAAACAATTTCTATCCCTCTAGATCTTTGAGAGGATAATATCAAGAGTACTTTAGCCACAAACCAAAAAAGGGGAATAATTTTGGTAAAAGCTTGTCTTAGCATATAATAGCAATCATGATCTTATAAATAAAAAATGCATTTATTCAGGTCCAGGCTTACCTTCATGCTCTAGGTTTCTTGGGTAAACACATTGACTGAATCAGACTTCCATGCCTGGTTATGGATTGCAGTGCCTGAGCTTTATGAAGCTCCTAAGTATTTGATAATCTCTCCTAAGCTGAAATAAATTTCTTTATTTGGTTATAGTCAGTTACATATAGTATACCATTCTGTTTTTTAAATATCTGAACTAAAGATAAATTCCATTTTATAATAGAATTTTATTTGAACAAAAGAAGTTATAGAAATGTTAAAATGCTACTCCCTACACCTTAAAACACACATACACACCCCTAAACATGCAAAAATGAATCAGTGTTCTACTTTACAAAGAATTTGTTTGGCAGTTTGGGTTTAATTATTATTTTTGGACTAATAAACTAAGCACCTTAAAAAATCTATTTCCATTTTATTAATAAAATTTTCCTTGGGAAACACAATAGTTCATTTTTGAAAATAATTTTATTTATAATCACCCATGTTGACTATTAACACTCATAATATTTACTTCTATCAATTTGACACAAATTTACTCTGAGTCTAACTTGATTCTTGTTCCTTTTAACCCTGGGCTGTACATGATCTGAGATCATGAGTTGGGTTTAACAAGAATGTTTTGGAGAAATTTTAAATGCGTACTCCTTTTCCCTTACTTGCTTGTGCTGCCAAAATATGTCATTGTTTCACCAACAGTCTGCAAGATGGATGTACTTATTTGGGATGTCATTCTTTAGGCCACTGTAATACACTTCTTATCTGATGCTTTCTGCAGGAAAGTTCCAAAATAAATATATGAATTTATCTATCATTTAGTACTCTGACTTTTAATAAATCGAAGAGTACTTAATTTCAAGTTATAACTTTCTTAAAACATTATATTAAATTTGTCTTGATAATTTTTAGGTTTATTCTGTTTATTCTTTGTGTTCATTCTTTTGGATTTGGTTTCTTGGGTAAGTTTTCCTTTTTTTTTTTTTTTTCTTCTGAATCTCTTCCATTTTAATCTAAAACATTTGATCATTGGCCCTGGTCTCAGAGTGTGTACACTGCCTTTCAGATTATCATCTGGTTAAAAGTTAAAGTGGTTTTATGTATGGTGTGATTGTACCAGTGTTTATAATCATACATTTTATTGTACTGTAAATATTCTTTTAGCATTTTGTAATTTTCTTTAATATTAGACATTTTCTGCATAAAATTGGATTAGATTTAAGTGTAAACTGTATTCTATCAGATCAAAGAAAAGAATGGAATACATGATAAGTATTCCATCTGGTGAGCATTGAGAGAGAATTACAAGTAATTTGCAAGCAGTCTCAGTGGAATTAAGCAACAAACAAGACTGAAGACATGCACTTGTATAGGTCATATAGAAACTACCACTCAGTGATTTCCAGTTACTTTTGCTGTCAGTATGGTTGTTCTCTACGTTTTACCCATGCGAGAATATTGTTTCTTCTCTTAGACAGTATTATACTTTATTCTCCCATTTCATACAATCTCTTTTTTAAATGATTTTTGTTGTCAAAATTATATTGAATTTTCTCAAACTCATATGTCACTTAAAGTGTCAAGCTTTTCTTTAGGAAAAGTGTTAGTCTCTTAGCCCCTCTTCAAAAATAGCTTTATCATTCACTGCTTCCCAGAGGCAATTACTTTTAATTATGTAACTTGTTGCAGTTGTTATTTATCTCTATATCTTAGGAATTTAACTTCTTTCCTCACCACATCCAAAAAATACACTTCCTTTCTATCCATTACTAAATGTACTTCCAGTTCTGGTTAGGCCAATAGTCTGTATTTACATTATCATGACAAGATATTATTCACATCTGAGCCTTGTAGAATATTGTTATTTTTTTCTTGAACAACTTCTTATTTCCCTTGGAGTTACTAATTGTCTTTTTTCTTTGCTTAGTTTTTATTTAAATATATTAGTCACCAGTTTTTCTCTAAGTTTTTCTCCAGTAATAAAATATTTCTCTAAATATTGATACATCCATATGCATAAAATGTCCAACAAATGTCATCTTGTTAGGGAAATATCTCCCAGTGATTTCTCACTTGTTCTGATCTGGATTGTTTGCTTTCTAGATCTTAGGAGATCTGAAACTCCTCTAGCTTTAATTAGTTAATTACATAATTTTCTTTTAAGCCTATCCACAGTACCTTTTTGAGAATGACTGCGTAAAGATAAATAGTTTTTCAACGCTTTGCATGTCAAAGCATCTATAATCACACTTAGTTGATAGTTCTTTTAGGAATAGAATACTACATTCAAACAGATTTTCTTGATATTTTAAGGCTCCATTATCGTCTAGTTCCAAATGTAATTTGTGATTCTTTGCTTAAAGAAAAATTCTTTTATTTTTTTCTCCCTGAAAATCATGCTGTTCTTGATAACAATATGTAGAAATTTTAGTAAAATATGTACATGTAGATCTATCTTCATCAATTTTTCTAGGCATTTGGTGAATCTATTCACTGAAGAAACTAATTTCCTTATTCCAGGAATAATTTACTGATTTTTTTTTTTTTAATTTTCTCACCCCCTTTTCCTCTGTTCTGTCTTGCAGGAACTCCTTTTATTCAGATGTTGAGACTCCAGACCTGATCCTCTGATTTTCTGAACTTTCCTCCCATGTTTCCATAAATTTGTATTTTTCTTGATTTAGGGGAAAAATTATTTAAATTTCTAATTAATATATCAAATTTTCATTTCTGCTATATAGTTTACATTTCAAGTTATTTTTTGTTTCCTGAATTTCTCTTTTTCATTACGTTGGTCTTCTAACAGAGAGATACTTCTTTCTTTCATCTCTCTGAGAATATTAATGATAGTTATTATTTCTTCCTGTCTAGTGTCTTTTCTTCAAGTTTCTTTTTTTTTTCTTGCTTATTTGTTATGATCCGTTTATTTTGTATTGGAGGCCTCCCGAGGTATGTCTTTATTATGGCTGTCTTCTTGTCTTTAAAATTAGGACATGTAAATCTGATTTGAAACTTTGTCTATATAAGAAATGTGAACTGTAGCCCTCTCTGGTTGATAAGTTTTGGTTAAATTTTTACAGTACTCTGGCTTGACTGGCTTGATTGCTATCATGTCAGCTTCTGTAAGTCTCTTCAATTGGCTGGCTGAACGTTCCATAGATTTTTTTTCAGTCTCCTGATTACAGGGTATAATATTGAATACCTTCATTTTGGGAACTGGTATGAAAGAGGTTGTGGGGAGGGGGGTGGTTTCAGTATCAACAGGGTAAACTTTCACTTAATCCCACATTTTCTGTATTGCATTCTCAATTTGCCTGTTGTACTCAAGTCCAGAGACACCTTGTTCTGTTCTTTCCGTGGAGTAAATCTCCAACTTCTGCCGAGATATAACAGGATCAGTCCCAGCTTTAAGGGGTACGAGAAAAACATGAGTAGATCTAAATATTTCTAAATTTAAATTTCAAATTGTTCTCTTTTTAGCCACAGAGTCACCATGACCTCAGAACTCTGTGGGTCAACTCTGAACTAAAGTAGTAGGTGGTTCCATTTCTGTATGTTTCTTCTCTATTAGATGTTTCTTGTATAAAACCAATATATATACAAGTTTTCATGTTTAAAAAAGTTATTGTATATTATCAACATTACATTTTTAAGAGTTACTCATTTTGAAACATGCTCCTCTGTTTTATTTTATTAAATTTTAAAATTTTTATTTTGAAATTATTTAATGTATAGAATACTGAAAAGATTTAGGTTTAGTATTCAATAGTACAGCTATTGAACCTATACTGATTTAAATTAAAAGCAATTTTTTAAAGCATGGGTTACATGATTATACAAGGGAATGAGTAGTATTCTTTACATATAAAGCTTTTCTCTTAGTTGGTAGTATACATTATGTTAAGTTTTTATGGCTGTCTTTTCTTGAGTAGCTTATATTTTATATAAAATAAGAAAATCTAAAAAAAGGGTTAACAAATTTTAAGTTGCTTTAATAAGAATTAATAAGGCACAAAAGAAGGACTGGGGAAGTCTTCACAGAAAGGGATCAAGGCTTCTTTATACATGAAGGATTTGGTCTGAATCTCGAAAAATAACTATTAAGTATTTGAAAAAACAATTTTTCCAAATACTAGTTGTTAAACAGTGTACAGTATTAGGAGTTTTCAAGACCCCACGGAATAAATTTCTACAGAGTTGTACACAACTAGTAAGACTTTTACACAAACTACAAATATTATATTTCTACCTATTCACCAAAGCTCTTTGATAAAAGCATTTAATATATATATTATTGTATTAGAGAATTATTCAAACTACAATTCAAACATACTTGCTGTAATACAAATAAAAGTGAAAAATGTTATTACTGATCTGAATAATGCAATGAAACACACATCTAGAAAGTTTTTCATTTCTTTTTGATATTTTCACTTGTGAGACTGGTTGCTTTGATCAAAATATAGAATATGTATATGTAATATATATGTATTTGTAGCAATTTATTGCATCACTTTACCTTATTCTGCAAATGTAAACTGTATTCACAAACTTTGCTGAATACTTCATAAATATTTATTATTTATCAAAATGAGACTAGACCAAGAATTTGTGATGTGTTACTGTTAGCCTTTTCCATCCTATGTAGCCTACATTTTTTTGGTTTTAATTACTTTTTTAGAACGTAATTTGGATACCTTCCAATCTAAACCATCAAAAAATGGGTTTTGGCTACATTAATGATCTATTATAACCTAAGATGTTATTCAAAATATTGAACAACAAATATGACCTGGGAACAGACAATGCAGAGGGAAAAGTCATCCAATTAGGAATGAAACCATTTCTTCAACCACTGTAGCCTTTCCAGTATGAACTTGTTGACAATCTGGCCTGATTTTAATAGCCTCATGAGATTATATGTTATAAAGAGACATAGAAAGGGACATTACATTGAGAAGAAAACAGAAAAAACTAACAATCTTTTGTTTTATTTTTAGATACAAGATTTTAGAAATAAAGTGGCTAAGAAACAACCAACTCAATTTTTATGGTTAATAGAAACCCTATTTTCTATTGGAATTCCTGTTTTAATTATATATTTATTTACTTTTTACAAAGTGGATCATTATCATAAAAATACCATCTACTAGAATGCAATTAAAAGTACATTTAAAGCTTCATTAAAATCTTTCTGATATGAATTAAGCAGTTAACAATAGGCAGCCTACAGAAACAAGAGCTATTAATGCGGTCATGAAAACAAAGTTCCAACAACTATCCACTAGAGAGCATGAGCCCGGACTGTAGATTGTTTATTGTCAAAGACTTGACTGCCTAATAAATGCTGGCAATGTCTTGAGTGTGCTGGAATGCAGTGCAGCTGCTGCATTAGTCAGACTTTCCCTTTTCTGAATGCTATAATCCCTCCAATACTGCATTAAATATGTTTTCAATATTTATCTGGATAAAAATGTGCTGAATGTTGCAACAGTTTAATTCCGATGTTACACAGGAAATCTGGAAAAAAGAGAAGGTAACTTTATCTTTATTGTTAAAACCTAATGCTATTTATTCTCTTATAATACATGAGAGTGCTCAAAAAGACTCGTGATCACTCTAAGGCAGACAAACACCAGCAGCATTGCAAGCATATATGAGGACTTAGTACTTGGCTGTAGGGAATTAACCAACCTCTTGCCATCCATGAAGATTTAAGTTCAGGCAGGCCTCCATGACTGAATGTCATGTAGTAGGTAATAAACGGCTTTAAGACTTGTTATACTCTATACAATCCAAATCTTGACAAGCCAGAAATAGAAATCATGTATTACCATGTCACATATTTTTATTAGATTTCTTGAATGATTGTCTAAACTATTGTTAGCCAATCTATTGGGTGGTAACTAAATAAATTAAATTTCCTCAGTAGACTCTGAGCCACTTGAGGTCTATGATTATCCTTTTAAAAAAATGTAACATCTCTATTGAGATATGATTCACATATTCATGTACCATACATTTCACACATTTAAAGTGTAAAATTCAATGCTTGTGTTATATCGTCAGAGTTGTGCAACCATCACTGCAATCAATTTTACAATTTAGTCATTTTCCCGCTAGAAATCCTTATAGCCATTAACATTCATTCTTATTTCTCTCCCAACACTCCCAGTGCTATGCAAACACTAATCTACTCTCTATCTTTTTAGATTTGCCTATTCTGGTCATTTTAAATAAATGAAATCATACAGTATATGACCTCTTGTGAGTGGCTTCTTTCAGCACAATTTTTTCAAGGTTCATTCATGTTGTAGTATGTAGTAATACCTCATTTATTTCTGTTGTCAAAATAAATTCCATTTGATGGATATAGAACATTTTATTTTTCTATTTATCACTTGATGGACATTTTGGCCATTTCCACTTTTGGACTATTATACGTAATGCTGCTGTGAACTTTTTTTATACAAGGCTTTTTGTAGATATGTGGTTTTAATTCTTTTTATTCTATACATAGGAGTGGAATTGTTGGGTCATAAGATAACTACAAATTTAAACCTTTGAGGAATGGCTAGACCATGTCTAAAGTGCCCATACCAAATTACATTCCCAACAATCATGTGTAAGGGCTCCAAACTTTCCACATCTCCCTAACATGTCTGTCATTTTAATAACAATCATACTGGTGGGTGTATGTGGTATTGCATTATGGTTCGGATTTAGATTTCTCTGATGGCTAACAATATTGAGCATTTTTATGTGCTTAATGACTATTTGTATACCTTCTTTTAAGAAATGCCTGTTCAATTACAAGAAAAAAACAAACAACCCCATCAAAAAGTGGGCAAAGGATATGAACAGACACTTCTCAAAAGAAGACATTCATACAGCCAACAGATACATGAAAAAATGCTCATCATCACTCACCATCAGAGAAATGCAAATCAAAACCACAATGAGATACCATCTCACACCAGTTAGAATGGCAATCATTAAAAAGTCAGGAAAAAACAGGTGTTGGAGAAGATGTGGAGAAATAGGAACACTTTTACACTGTTGGTGGGACTATAAACTAGTTCAACCATTGTGGAAAACAGTGTGGCGATTCCTCAAGAATCTAGAACTAGAAATACTGTTTGACCCAGCCATCCCATTACTGGGTATATACCCAAAGGATTATAAATCAGGCTGCTATAAAGACACATGCACACGTATGTTTATTGTGGCACTATTCACAATAGCAAAGACTTGGAATCAACCCAAATGTCCATGAGTGACAGACTGGATTAAGAAAATGTGGCACATATACCCCATGGAATACTATGCAGCCATAAAAAGGATGAGTTCATGTCCTTTGTAGGGACATGGATGCAGCTGGAAACCATCATTGTCAGCAAACTATTGTAAGAACAGAAAACCAAACACCACATGTTCTCACTCATAGGTGGGAATTGAACAATTAGATCACTTGGACGCAGGAAGGGGAACATCACACACCGGGGCCTATTGTGGGGACAGGGGGGAGGGATAGCATTAGGAGATATACCTAATGTAAATGACGAGTTAATGGGTGCAGCACACCAACATGGCACATGTATACATATGTAACAAACCTGCACGTTGTGCACATGCACCCTAGAACTTAAAGTATAATAATAATAAAAATGAATAAATAAATAAATAATAAAAATAAAAAAATTAAAATAAAGAAATTCCTGTTCAAGATTTTGCCTATTACTGAGTTATATTTTTGAGTTTTAAAAATTTTCCTATATTCTAGAGAGAAGTCCATATCAAGATATATAATTTACAAATCTTTTCTCCCATTCTGTGAGTTTTCTTTTCATTGTCTTGATGGTAACCTTTGCAGCACAAAAGCTTTTAATTTTGAAGTTCGAATTATCCTTTCTTTTTTATTGATTTATTTGTTTGCTTTATTTTGTCTCTTGTGTTGTTAGTGTCACATCTAAGAAGGCTTTGTCTAACCCAAAGCCATAAAATTTGTTCCTATATTTTCTTCTCAGAGTTTTACAGCTTTAGCTCTCACATTTAGGTGATTTGATTAATTTTGAGTTCATTTTTGTATAATGAATAAGAAAGGAGTTCATTTTTACTCTTTTGCCTGTGTTTATGCAGTTGTTGAAGCTATTGTAATCAATACAGTGGGGTACTGGTCTAGAGACAGACATACAGATAAATGGAATAAAATTAAAACGTCAAAAAAAAAAAAAAGCCCTCTCATTAAAGTCAATAAGTTTTCAACAAAGGTGCTACGGTAATTCAATGGGGGAAAGATTGAACAGTGTTTTCACCAACTGGGGCTGGGATGACTGGATGGCCACATTTAAACCTTTGGTTTTGCTAACATTATCTCTCATCTATTCCCCATTTTCTTAATTTCACTGTATATAGTTATCCTTTTTTCCTTTCTGCTTGTTAATAGTTATTCTTTTTTCCTTTCTGCTTGTTTCAGGTTTAATTTGCTCTTTTTTCTAATATCTTAAGTGGAAAGTTATATTATTATTTAAGAGATATATATATATATATATATTTAATACAGGCAGTAACAACCGTGAATTCCTCCATGAACTGCTTTAACAGCATCCATAAGCTTGAGTATATTGTGTTTATTTTCAGTAATCTAAAAATTTCTAATTTCTTGTGATTTCTTCTTCAGTAATTGGTTATTAGTAGGTTATTTAATTTAAACCCATCTGGAAATTCTCTAAATTTGTTTCTGTTATTTTCATTTAAATGAGGTCAGAGGAAATACTTTGTACTATTTCAATCCATTTAAATGTATTGAAACTTGTTTTATGGTCTAGCATAAAATCTATCCTGGAGAATGCTCCATGTACTAATTTACATTCCCACCAACAGTGTTTGAGGGTTCCCCTTCCTTCACAACCTCATCAGCATTTATTGTTGCCTGTTTTTAAATAAAAGACATTTTAACTGGAGTGAGGTCATATCTTGTAGTTTGGATTTGCATTTCTCTGATGATTAGTGATGTTGAGAATTTTTTACAAACTTGTTGGGCGTTTGTATGTCTTCTTTTGAGAAACGTATATTCAGATCTTTTGCCCAATTTTAACCAGATTATTTGTTTTTTGTTTTTTCTATTCTGTTGTTTAAACTTTTTATATAGTCAGGTTATTAATCCCTTGTCAGAGTGATAGTTTTTCTCTCATTCTGTGTATTGTCTCTTCACTTGGTTGATTGATGATGTAGAAGAAATTTTACCTTTATGTAATCCCATTTGTCCATTTTTGCTTTGATTGTCTGAGCTTTTGAGGTCTTACTCGAGAAATCTTTGTGGAAACCAATGTCCTGGAATGTTTCCTCAATGTTTTCTTCTAGTAATTTAATAGTTTCAGGTCTTATATGTAAGTTTTCAATCTATTTTGATTTATTTTTTATTTTTTTGTGTGTATATGGTGAGAGATAGGGGCCTAGTTTAATTCATCTGCATATGGACATATAGTTTTCCCAGTCAACTCATTCTGAACAAAGTTGCCAAGAATGTATACTGGGAAAGGACAGTCTCTTCAATAAATGACCTTCGTTATTTTTGATGCAATATCAGTTACTTTTATTATAATTTTCTTGTCTGTTATGAGTAACTTTCTTTTGGTACTTTAAATATTTTCTCATTGTTCTTTCTTTCACTGTTTTGAACATGATGTGTCTAGGTTTGAATCTTTCTAGCCTGAATACTAGTTGGAGTTCCTTGAGTTTCTTGGATGTGTAGGCTAGTGTTTTTCATAAAATATGGTATGTTTTCAGGCATTATTTCTTCAAATATATTTCTATCCTTTTCTCACTCTCCCCTCCTCTTCTGGTACTCTAAGGTGCATGTTGATGTTCCACATTTATCTGAAGCTTTGTTTATTTTTCCTAATGATTTTTCTCTTGTTAGTTGTGTTGCACAATTGCTATGAACTTACTTTCAAGTTTACTAGCTTCTGCCTGTTCAAGTCTACTGCTGTGCTCCTGTAGTGAAAGTTTTATTTCAGTTATTTTACCTTTCAATTTCAGAATTTCCTTCTAGTTCTTTTATCAAATTACATTTATTTATTTATTATTTCAAAATAGTTTTCAGGAACAGGTGGCATTTGGTTACATGGATAAGTTCTTTAGTGGTGATTTCTGAGACTTTGGTGTATCCATCACCCAAGCAGTGTACACTATGCATAGTGTGTACTCTTTTATCCCTCACCTGCCTCCTACCCAATCCCCAAGTCCCCAGAGTCCATTATATCATTTTAATGAATTTGCATCCTACTAGCTTAGCTCTCACATATAAGTGAGAACATATGATGTTTGGTTTTCCATTCCTGAGTTACTTCACTTAGAAAAATGCTCTCCAACTCCATACAAGTTGCTGCAAATGCCATTATTCCATTCCTTTCATATATATATATATATATATATATATATATATGTGTGTGTGTGTGTGTGTGTGTGTGTGTGTGTGTGTGTGTGTGTGTGTATTTTTTTTCTTTATCCACTCGTTGGTTGATGGATATTTAGGCTGGTTCCATATTGCAATTGTGCTTCTATAAACGTGTGTGCAAGTGTCTTATTCATATAATGACTTTATTCTACATGGTGCTGGTATAAAAACAGGCACATAGACCAGTGGAACAGAATAGAGAACCCAGAAATAAAGCCAAATGATTTTCAGCCAACTGATTTTCAACAAAGCAAACAAAAACACAAAGTGGGGCAAGGACACCCTATTCAACAAATGATGCTGGGATAATTGGCTAACCACATGTAGGAGACTGAAACTGGAACTTCATCTCTCACCTTAAACAAAAATCAACTCAAGATAGATTAAAGACTTAAATCTAATACTTGAAACCATACAAATTCTAGAATATCACATCAGAAAAACTATTCTAGATATTGCCTTAAGCAAGCGTTCATGACCAAGAACCCAAATACAAATGCAACCAAAATGAAGATAAATAGATGGGATTCATTAAACTAAAAAGCTTCCGAACTGTGAAAGAAATAATCAGCAGAGTAAACAAACAACCCATGGAATAGGAGAAAATATTCATAAACTACTCATCTGACAAAGGACTAATACCCAGAATCTACAAGGAATTCAAACAAATCAGCAAGATAAAAACAAATAATCCCACAAAAAAGTGGGAAAGACATGAATACACAAGTCTCAAAAGAAGATACATAAATGGCCAACAGACATAAAAAACGCTCAACACCATCTAGTTCTTCTTTGTCATTTCTATTCATTTATAGATATGATTTATTTTGTGAGACATTGTCATGATATCGTTCTTTACTTCTTTCAGCATGGTCTCCTTTATTTCTTTGAACATATTTGTAAAGATTGCTTTAAGTTTTTGTCTGTTAATTGTAACATCTGATCCCTCTCATAGGAAGTTTTTGTTGACTGATTTTATTTTTTTTTTCTGCGTATGGGTCACACCTTCCTGTTTCTTTTCATGCATTATAAACTTTTGTCGAAAACTGGACTTTCGATAATATGTTTTAGCAAGTTTAGATATTAAGTTTAGATATTAATTAAGCTTCTCCAGGGGTTGTTACTGTCATGTTGTTTTGTTTGTTTGCTTGCATGCTTATTTGTTTAGAGACTCTGTTGGACTGTGTTAACAATCTTTATCCTATATTGTGAGACCTCTGATGTCAGCCCTCAGAGGGCATATCCAGGCTTGGACATGTTTCAGAATGTGTGACATCAACAAAAATAATTCAGTACATAAGGAATATTGGTCTAGGAGAGAAAGGATATAATTGCAGGAGCATCATTCTCTGTGAGTGGGGGATTTGGGATCTAGTACACAGTAGGGGTTTAACCTCTGGAGCACCACATGTCTGTTTTATGAGGAGGGAAGTCATAGTGTGTGAAATATTATTCCATCAATCTGAAGTCATTCAAAAAATATATAGTTTTTATTCTTAGTGTTAAAATAGCACAACTATTTTAAGTTCCACAACAATAAACAAATGTGCTAAAGTAGCTATAGATGTGAGGACCATAAGCAAATGAATAAAATGATGCTTGTTTGAAAATGTTTTATATTGCATTTAGTTATTGTATACATCATTAGAAAATATCATATTACTGAACATGTATATATGCAAATTTATTTGCATATACTTTGAGTAACAAAATAATCACTGCTTTGTGACATACCTAAATAAAAGGAGCTCAGCCTAAGAATCTATGAGTAGAAAATGTATAATTGTATCTGTGTTGTATAAATAATTTCAGTGTTGTTTATTATATCTAAAATTTTCTGAACAACTTACATTTTAGTTTATATAGCAGAATTTGACTATCCAAATAGAAAGACAGCACCATCATAAACTGATTCGCTTATAACAGACAAACTGTATGTGTAAATTTAACTTTTGGTCACTCTTGCTGTGCAACAAATTACCCTCATAACTTGACATTTTTAAACAATAAAAATGACTCTGAGAATATATAGAATCTGTCACAGAGTAACCACATCAAGAATTATATTTTTTCTTCTAAATGTATGTGAAAAGAAGGAGAGGTATTTTTTCTTGATTCCCCAAAAGAGAACAAGGAAGTCATTTTGATTGTTTGCTTCTGAAGGTCTCAGACACCCTGCACTGCGGGTCACATCTTCAAAGAAAATTCTAGCTTTTCAAAATCCAGGGTCTTTTAAAGAGTTGGGAGTAGCCATACACTAAGAAAGTATAGGATAATTCTATACTGAATGTATTAGGGTTCTCTAAGGGGACAGAACTAGTGGAATAGCTAGATCCATATAAAGGGGAGTTCATTAAGTATTAACTCACATGATCACCATGTCCCACAATAGGCCGTCTGCAGGCCAAAAAGCAAGGAGAGCCAGTCCGAGTTCCAAAACTAAAGAACTTGGAGTGCAATGTTCAAGAGCAGGAAGCATCCAGCACGGGAGAAAGATGTAGCCTGGGAGGCTAGGCCAGTCTCTCTTTTCACATTTTTCTTCCTGCTTGTATTCTAATCATGCTGGCAACCGATTTGATTGTGCCCACGAAGATTAAGGGTGGGTCTGCCTTTCCCAGATCAAAAGTTAATCTCTTTTGGCAACACCCTCAAAGACACCCAGGATCAATACTTTGTATCCTTCAATCCAATCAAGTTGACACTCAATATTAACCATCACACTGAAAAACTCAAGTGCAACAAATATGGTGAGTAACTTAGCAGTATAGTATTAACTCAGGATGCATGGCTTGTCCATACTTTGCACATTTTTAATAAAAGGTTTGGCCCTTGAAGGGCTCCTGGAAGGTAACCTCTAAGCCTTTAGATTGTGCTACCTGATAAGGGTGTCTTTGTTTTACTGAGGTCTTTGGCTGCATTTTATCAGTTTGTCCTTTTTAGGTTCTGGAGACTGAGTGACTAAGATAAGCCAAGCAGATATTCAGCCGTGCCTACCTAATAATACCCAGTAAAATCCCTGGACACTGGCCAGGTACAGTGGCTCATGCCTGTAATCCCAGCACTTTGGAAGGCCGAGGTGGGCGGATCACCTGAGGTTGGGAGTTCTTGACCTGTCTGAACACTATGGAGAAACCCCTTCTCTACCAAAAATACAAAAAATTAGCCAAGCATGGTGGTGCACGCCTGTAATTCCAGCTGCTTGGGAGGCTGAGGTAGGAAAATCTCTTGAACCAGCAGGGAGGAGGTTGTGGTGAACTGAGATGGAGACATTGCACTGAAGCCTGGGCAACAAGAGAGAAACTCCATTTCAAAAAAAAAAAAAAATCCCTGGACACCAAGGTTCAGGTGAGCTTCCTGGAACGACAATACTTTGTAAGTATCACTACACATCATTTTTGGTAGAATTAAGCACTGTCTTTAAGATTCTACCAGGAGAAGACACATGGAAACTTGTGCCTGGTCCTACTAGGGACTCTGCCCTTAGCCCGCTTACTTCTGCTGATTTTAATTTGCATCCTTTTTGCTGTAATAAACTGTGACTGTAAGTATAATGGTTTCCTGATTCCTGTGAGTCCTTCTAGTGAATCATTAAATCTAAGAGAGGTCTTGAGGATCTGTGATACAGTTATGTAGTTAAATCCAACATTTCAGAGGATGGTTAGGCTCGACTGAGGAAGGCCTGCATACATTAGAGGGGCCTAATTGTAATTGTTGTGACCTTAGAAACTTAGGTATACAGTTAGTTGAATTTAGCAAATCAGAAAGAGTCCAGCTGATGTAGATAATGAGCAATTCAGTGGAGACCATCATAGACTAAAGACCAGAGATACTTACCCTGAATTACTGGACTGTATAAAGCTATAGAAAGCTAGAGAGAGGAAATGTCCTTAAAATAAAACTAAACTGAATTTTTCATCAGCTAGGTAAATAGGAACTTAAAGTTATTATGAAAAAAAAACCACACACACACACACACATGGCTTACTGAAAACATAAAACAAATTCAAATTGATTTAGACTGGCTACTCAATATTACTATTTGACCTATCGTTCATGTAAATATTCAAGACCTGATTGAGCATATCATTGATATGTTGCTAAATATGCAAGGCTAAATTTAAGACAATTAGCTGTATATCTCAAGTCATATAGTTCAGCATAGTAATTTTATTTTCAGGAATGACTTCAAAGATAATAATTTAAAATCAGGAAAATCCAAATATAAAAACATATTATCATAGCATTATAGAAAATATTCAAAATTAAAGTACATTAAATGTTAGATTGGTTGTGATTAAGTATGTAATAACACATTTTCTTGATTTAATATTATTCAGCCATGTTTGTATATAAACATGTTAATTTAAAAAGTAGAATATGCGATTACATGTCTATTTCATAATTTATAATATTTTATATTATTAGAATACTTTAAAATGTTGAAGCTATGCAAGAAATGGACTTGACAGAATTGTTTGCAGCAATTAAATTATTTAAATTAATTTGAGATAGGACAATAATAGGGGAAGCAAAAAGCACATATTTTTTAGACATCTATCTAAGCCTTGCAGTTTCTTGTAAATGGTAGTATTAACACACACACACACATTCAAAACACTAAAAACACCCACTCAACAACAGAGTATCACAGATATTCCTGCAAGAGAGGGAGAAAGTCACTTGTCAGTGAGAAAGATGGTTCACTCCACTTATTGCAGTAGGAGAACGGGTGGCACTGGAGCCCAGGAGCAAAGAGCATTGCCATTTTTTCCCTCCTTGGCATGACTCTATCTTAATGTGTTCTGTATGTAGTGATTGAATAACAATAGTCGCTTTTCTCAAACTATCCTGTCTTAATCATTAAATAGCATTCAGACTTAATGAAAACATTTGTCCAGAAGACAGAGTAACATAAACAATTTATCATCATTCCCACTGGTCAAACATAAACGTTTTCTGAATTAGATATGGAGTTCTGCTGTGGCTTAGTGGAAAGCACTATATGGCAAAGGCTCTGCAGTTTTAAGGCTGAATAATTTGTTTTGTGGCACAGTAGAAATATTTACTTTGGATGGAGAGTAGTGTTCAGGAAAAGAAAAAAATGCTGACCAAGGGGAATAAGTGCTGGTTTCAGAAACTGGATGTTAGCAGCATTTTCTAGCCCTGTATCTTTATTAGGAAGTATTATCTTACACTGTTTTCTTTGTTTTAGGATTTTATTTATTCTTTTGAAAAAATAACTCTGAAAATATGGAAGCATAAATATAAAAAGCATGAAGTCAAACCCTCCTAATGTCCACTTTACAACCATCTGTCTTAGTTTGATGATTATTCTTCCAGGTGTATTTCTTACTGATATGCAGAAATATATTTGGCTATTATTATTTATAGAAAATAGAGAAGCCTTGTACAAATTATTCATCTTTTTTTGGTCTTACAAATTAACATATAATGCACATCTTTCTATAGCATTCAATATATTCTCTTTCTTTTTCATGGCTGCACTGTATTCACTTTTATGGGTCTATCATTTTATAGCTGCTCTTTTATTGATAGAAAAGTAAGTCATGTTCATTGCTGTACTCTTACTAGCAGTGCTGCTGCGAACATCTGTATCACAATTTCTGTAAAAAAGCTTCCTGTGTATAATTAAAACTTAATGTACACTGATAAATTTTTCCCAGGAAAGACTGTTGTTAGCAAATATTACACTCACCAGGAGGATGTGAGTGCCCTGTTCCCTTCATCTCTGCACAGAATGTTAAAAAAAATTTAAATTGCTTGCCATTCTGATGGATGAAAATAATATCAATGTAACATATTAATTGGAAATTCTGTATTGCTGGAACAGAAGTGTATCAAAGATGCAGTGATCTCTAGATGATATTTAATTTTAACCACTCAGATATATAATGGATAGATATTGTCTATATCTGTATCAATACTTACATTTTACCAACAAGTGTGTGTGAAATTAGCTACATTTTAAAACATGATAGCACAAAATACTGGTATGTAGATTGTGTCAGTCTGACAATATGAAGTTATAATAAGCTGATATAACAATGAAAAATGTTTTTAACTTGAGCTGCTTCAATTTAAACTATAATTTGAACTATTCAGCAGATTAACTTGGTCATAGTGCTTATCCAAGACTGAAGATCGTTTAAGGGACAGACATAAGGCTAAAATACTGCAGTTCAGCTTAGCATCATTACATCATGTAGTCCAGACATGCAAAAACACAATGGCATTTAAGTGGCAATGGGACTTAAGTGGAGTCTGCAATAACTTGTTTTTCAACTAAGTTCAGTTACTGTTTTCCTAAATCTTGAATTGTTTGCCTTCAACTTAACCAACAACTCGTCTTTCAAGCCAATATTATGTTCTGGCAGACATCAAAATCTGTGAATGGAATGGTAAACAAAGTTTAAATATGTATTTATTTACCAAGCATTTTATTATTTTGCCCTAATTCATATTTTATTCCAAACCAGGATAATAACATGAGCAATATTTCAAAATTCCCATCTGCAGAAGTTTTTAACAAAAATCAAATCTTTTGTTCAAATTTATTTGTACTTGGAAAATAGGCTTGTGCTTAAGAAAAAAATGCAGTTAAAATGATTATTGAAATTGTGGAAAATGATTTTGCATAACAAATCGAGACAAAGAAAGCAAGATTTTAATGATTTAAGTGCAAAACAATCAGAAACAGATGCATTAGATATTCTATTAAACTCTTTATTTTGTTTTTTAAAATCAAGAGCGCAATATTCAGCAAAATATATTTTAGATTCTAGTGAATGTTAAAAAATATAGGGCCTTTTAAAAAATTTACCTTAAAGCAACTTACAAGCAGAAGTAATCTTAATGAGTTTTATTTTTCTTGCTCCTTCCTTCCCTCCTTGCTTCCTCCTTCCTTCCTTCCCTCTTTCCTTCCTTCTCTCCTTCTTTCCTTGCTTCCTCCCTTCCTTTCTTCCTTTATTACTCCCTTCACAGATATTACCGCCTACCCTATTCTTTGGTGAACTGGAGCTTCCTCACACACACATTTACAAAATAATTTTGGAGTCTACACTTTCTGGGAAACTAGCCCCAAGCAGTTTTATTTAAGAAATGTATTAGTAAACATTAGGCTAAATAGCCTGGATTATCCAAAATAAATAATATGAAAATAATATATTTTTAATAAATGTCTTAAAACTACAGTTTCTGGTTTATTTTCCTGTCTTGCTAAAAACATAGTTTTGACCCATATTACTATTATTTTTTAATATTCACCAAGACTTTGATTTTTCTGAACTCCTTTTCTGTTCATTTTATTCTTTGTTTGAGGTTTTGCTTTTATTGTGAAAAACTACGTATTAATCTATTCATTTTTAAATAATATTTTTCATAGCTCTGGGTTTACTGAAGCAGTAGAGAAAGGACATATTAGGGAGCAACACATAATTGTTCTTTTGCTTATATCTTCACTCCTCAAACTATTTAAGAGAGTAGTAAGTCTAGGATATTCATTAAGCTACAAATATTACAGGTTGCTGATAGGGAGTGAAGTCACCTAAAAGCAAATCTTTCAAAATATGCTTTATTTTATTAAGCATTTTATCTGAAAATAATATAAAAGTTACATATAGGGAACTAGAAGTGTGTGATCAGTCATTTATATTTAACACAAAGTATTAATGGCCTCAAGGTTTTTAAGCCTTTCACTAATGTAGCTCATTGAAAAATATGTGTTTATTTAATATTTCTATTTTTAAAATATGAGCCTAATTTTAAAAATCACAATTTTGCATAAAACAAGATACCATTTTCTGAAATTAAAGAAGTTTTATTTTTATTGGCCCCCAAATTATCTTTTTCCATTTTTTTTCCATTTTGTTTTACATTACTAAATGGGAAAGATAAAAAGAAAAAATAGCGGAAGTATTTTACCTTCAAACCAATTGATGAGGTTAACAACTTGGATCCCTGAGGCAATATAATCGCTTGTTTAAGTATAGTTACAGACTTTAATTTTGATCATTCTCTTCAATTTATTTCATTTCATAGATGCCAATGTGCTCTTAAGATAGCCAATGCTGGCCCATCATTGCACGTTTGGAAATCTCAGCTATGCATTTTAATCTAAGCACAACAATTGACTGTGAACCGTGGATCTTCCAAAATAAGCACAGCTGTGATCTTCATATCTTTAACAGTTCCCTTCCAGTCATGCACAGCTGTCAGAGATGCTCAGTTATTCCAAATGTAAAGTTTGAAAGATCAGCCTTCTGAGAAGCCACAGGAATTGCTTCCTAAGTCTAAGAGTTATAACAAACCATGACTTTTTGTGTGGAGAAACAGATTCAGAGCTGAACAACTTATCTAAAGCATTTCACTAAAGCATACACACCACGTTGGGCTGATTCCAAGGGTTTCACCTTAGATTGGTCAACTAAAGTAGACAGTATAGATCTTCCCCTAAAGTGTTTAACATTAATGCTTACAGTCAAGGAACTCTGGGCTCCTCTCTGTTACAATGTAAAGTCTGTTGTGCTAAATGACCTTAAATGCAATCATTAGGGCTGTAATGTAAACCATGAGTGCTTAGAAATTAATTAGAACATTATGCTCTAACACAAAATTGTATTTTATGAAGATGGTGTAAACCATGCATTGTTCTAGCTAGAAATTATTTTTGACTAGTCAGAGACATAGAATAACCTAAAATTACATACAAACCTATGCTTCTATTTTTCTACTTTGAACTTGGTCAGCATGTATTTCAATACTGAATTATCTATTGTGGAATTCTGAGAATCACAAAGTCAGATAAATAAGATACTTTCAAAAACACTTCCCTAATCTTTTAGTGTACAAAGAAAGATATGTATTATAATAAATATTTTTTTATTCTACTTTTACCTCTAGAATTTCTCTAATTCTCCTATGTTTAGCATTCCAAGAACAAACAATATATACACCCATTTGGAAAAAAATTGATCTATATTTCTTTATACCTATATCTATGTATTCATAAAGTATTAACATCTATGCATATATAAAATTTATCTATCCACATTTTTTAAATGTTACTTATCTATAGCTCCACTGCCTCTAACTCCTGCCTGCAACTGATACCAGACAGATAACTAGGAAACATTATTCCTTGAAGAGCTTTGATTTTACCAGTCAGTAAATTAAAACTCATTCCATATCCTCTCCTTTTTGAATTCTACTAGCTCTCTACCCCCTCATACTATTTCAAGAGGAAGTAGGTAGAATATAAGGAATAAACCATTTACCTCCCTTTACTCTCCCGTACAGCAAATATCACTCTAATGACAGTATTGTAATTGCAAAATGATAGTATCGGTTTTGTTGATTGTGAAGTATTCTTTCACGGCCCTTAATATTATATATGGTTACAACTGGCTTTTTTTTTTTTTTTTTTTTTTTTTCAAATTAACTTTGAGGTTGTAAAAGTATATTAATTGTTTTATTTATTTATTTTTAATGGCAGATGCTGTCCTCATCAAGCTGAGAGGGGGAAATGCCTTGGCTTATAGCTGAAGCATTTGGGCAAAGTTCTTTATGGCATTTAAAAACTACGTTTGCTGGACAAAATAGCATCATGTGACAGGACCATAGCAATCATAACACCTTAGGTGCCAGAAAACACTCAATCTGGGTGGCTCAGATGACTCCAAATTCTTAAGGACACTTTTTTTTTAACAGTAGAAATTCCCTACAGTGCATTAATTTCTATATGGAGCTAATAGCAACTCTGTTTCTAAAGCAAATGGTTTTCAGTTTATTAGTTTGCAAAGCAGAAGAATAACAGATACATATCACTGACATTTAACAAAGCTATCTTTCTTTTCTTTTTTGCCCTTTTACCAGAGTCTTTTGTAGAAAAACACCTCTACAAATGATGAACTAAATTATTTCTGAAGAAGCATTTTCTCCTTCAAATTATCTCAAGTTTTAAAAAGGCCATGATATTATTTTAGCAATTGTTAAAGACTTATTGTCCCCTCTTCTGTGTGTGCATACCAAATGATGTCTATAATAGTCATTCTTGCATCTGATATCTGAGACACCGAATCACAATTAATTCCATAACCTTGGCAATATTTGTTATGGAGAATAGACAGATTTTATTATTTGTAATCTTTTACAAGGATATATATGGTAATGTTACTATCTGACAGATTGTGAATCTGCCTCTGAAAAATAAGATGTTTAGTGATTTTTCTAGATTACTTTCACTATGAGTTGCCATATGGAGAAGAAAAGTTATCATAGATGGCCATAATTGTCCAGGTTCCTAAGTTTTACCAGAATGAAATACCACAGCTTTACCAAATCTCCTTTCCTCTTGGCAGATGAATTTTATGGCTGGTACCACAATCAGTTTCTAAAGGAACTTCCCTTCTTCAGATGTCTTGGCTTAGGTGGACCAACATTCCAAACCAAGTTTATTAAGAAAAGGAAAATGAAGAAATAATAAAATATAAAATCTAGACACAGATGTGTTTACATACAGATTCCCTTCTCTGAAGGTAGCTGAAGCCTAAACCACAGATTAATTCATCTCACCAGCTTTTATAGACTTGGAATTTGATTTTTTCCTGTCATCTCTGTCTGGCATTGTTTCACACCAGGAAGGCCAACTTCAGATGGGCAGTCTGAGTAGGTAGTAAAGTTCCCAAGCAATACTGCAATATTGTTCTTTCCCACCTCCTTTGCTGTCTGTTGTGTTGTAACTTAGTTCAGACCAAGTCTTGATCTCTAGTTCAGAAATGAAAAACAGAATCATACTCTCATCCAAAAAAACTTCTCTCTCTTCAGACTAACCAGTAACTTCTCAGATATTTCCATGTTTGCATTGGAGGTCTCTCTCCTAAAATGATTATTATGAATCCCAAGTATTTTTCTCTATAATGTTTATTTTTTATATATATATATAATGAAAAGATAATTCAAATACCATTAGAGATCAAAAAGGTAAAATGAATATGTAAGGCAGTGCTGGGGACAGAGGCAAAATAATTATTCTATCTCAGTGAATGTCAAAATGTGATCCCCAGACCAATTATCATCATTATTATCTAGAGACTTCTCAGAAATACAAATTCTCAACCCTTCCCCAGAACTATTCAGAAACTCTGGAAGTGATACCCAATAATCGGTTTTTAAACAAGCTCTCCAATGTCCGATACATGCTAAAATTGATGAAGATCTGTTTAACCCTAAGGCATTCATTTTTGATTTATTACAAACATAGCAATGGATTATTTTATTTATTTTTATTTTTGCTAGATTTACCTCTGGATCATTGCTATGGTTTGAATGTTGGTACCTGTACTAGTTTGTTTTCACACTGCTATAAAGAAATACCCGAGACTGGGTAATTTACACATAAAAGAGATTTAATTGGCTCATGGTTCCACAAACTGTATAGGAAGTATGGCTGGGAAGGCCTCAGGAAACTTACAGTTATGGCAAAAGGTGAAGGGGAAGCAGGCTCATCTGACATGGCCAGAGCAGGAGAAGGAGAAAAGGCGGGGAGTACTACACATTGTTAAACAAGCAGAACTCAGGTGAACTCATTCACTCTCATGGGAACAGCAAGGGGGAAAGCCATCCCCATGATCCAATCACCTCCCACCAGGCCCTTCCTCCAAAATTGGAGATTACAAGTCAACATGAAATTTGGATGGGGAAACAAATCCAAACCATATTATTCTGCCCCTGGCCCATCCCGAATTTCATATCCTATTCACATTGCAAAACACAATCATCTCTTTTCAACAGTCCCCCAAGTCTTAACTCATTTCAGTATTAACTCAAAATTCCACAGTCCAGAGTCTCAACTGAGACAAGTCCCTTCAGCCTGTGAGCCTGTAAAATCAAAAACAAGTTAGTAACTTCCAAGATACAATGGGGGTATAATTATTGGGTAAATATTCCCTTTCCATAAGAGAGAAATCAGACAAAAGAGAGGGACTACAGACCCCATACAATCCTAAAACCCAGCAGGTTTGGAATTATAATATATTAAATCTTAAAACAACAAAATAATCTCATTTAACTCCATGTCTCACATCTGGGGCATGCTAATGCAAGAAGTGGGCTTCCAAGACCTTAGGTAGCTCCACCCCTCTGACTCTTTAAGGCACAGCCCCCGTGGCTGCTTTCACGGGCTGGCATTGAGTGCTTATGGCTTTTCCAGGTGCACGATGCAAGCGATTGGTGGATCTACCATTCTGGAGTCTGGAAAATGGTGGCCCTCTTCTCACAAGTCCACTAGGCAGTGCTCCAGTGGGGCCTCTCTATGGGGACTCCAACCCTACATTTCCCCTCCAAATTGTCCTGGTAAAGGTTCTTCATGAGGGCTCTGTCGCTGCAGCAGATTTCTGAATGTATATATTCAGAGGATGTATAGAAACATCCAGGCATTTCCATACATCCTCTGAAATCTAGGCGGAGGCGCCCAAGCCTCAATTCTTGTCCTCTCCACAACCATAGGACCAATGCCATGTGGAACCCACCAACACTTGTGTTTGCACCCTCTGAATCAAGGGTCGGATCTGTGCCTTGGACCCATAGGCATGGCTCGAGTTGGAATGGCTGGGACACAGGGTACCATGCCCTGAGGCTGCACAGAGCGATGGGGCCCTGGGCCTGGCCCATGAAACCATTTTTCTTTGCTAGGCCTTTAGGCCTGTAACGGGAGGGGCTGCTTTGAAGATATCTGACATGTCCTGCAGGCATTTTCCCATTGTTTTGCCTATTGACGTTTGGCTCTTCTTTATGCATATTTTGGCAGCTTTGAATTCCTCCCAAGAAAATGTTTTGTTTTGTTTTTTTCTACCACATGGTCAGGCTGAAAATTTTCCAAACTTATTGGGAACTGGAGTAAAGGTCACACTTGTTATAATACATTTGAACTGAATAATATATAATGATTACATAAAACATCTGTTTATGTAATCATCATATATGGTTTAATATAACTGAAAAAATGTTTCTTGGACTGATACTGCAAACCAATCTTTAAATAGAAGTGGAACAACTGTCAATAATCCAGTTGTTAAACTGAGTTGACAATGGTTGAAACTAAACATGTATAATAACAAGCAAAATCAACCAGGATTTTACCCAAATTTAAATAAACCAAAAGCAGAATTGAAATATGGAATGATTCTTTTGGGTAAATTGAACTAGTAAGGTAACCTGAAAAGGTTTATTACTCTGTGAAAACTGATGAGAGCGAGCAGGAATATGGGCACAAAGAAGAACATTTATCTTCATGTTTATAACTTCCTCCAAAAGGAAAGTTCATTGGTTGCATAAGTGAAGGAAATCTTAAAGAAAGATGTGTCTAAGAAAATGGTTTGGTCCTCGAATTACAGATCTCAGCTAACAAATACATTTTTCAGGATTATTTAGGTATTGACTAATTCTAACACAACATTCTAAATATTTACATTTTCATTCGAGAAATATTTATTGAAATCCTACAAAGTATGTAGTACTCCTTTAGCTGATACATTGAAAGGAAACAAACTTAAGCTAGATTTGGTTATTTGCATTCAAAAATGTCATAGTTGAATTGGGTTGTGTGTGTGTGTGTGTATGCATGTGTGCACCTTTGATCATGTTTACTTGTATATTTATAAGTATATAAGGTGGATTCTAGTGTAGCAAGAAAAGTATAATTTAAGTAGGCCTGAGAATATTTACAATGTCCCCAAACTGAGCTCATAAGCTATATTGCCAGTGATATCTCGACTTCACCACAGGGAATCATTAGCAGAAATATCCATTTTTTGGCCTTTGTAACATAGACAGTGAAACACATATCAGTGTACTAGTGTTATGGATTGGGTTGTGTCCCAACTTCATGTATTGAAGTCCTAACCCCCAATAACACAGAAAGTGCCTTTATTTGCATAAGCACACAAGGAGATTGCCATATGAAGACAAAGGCGAAGATTATGATGATGCATCTATAAGCCAAGGAAACCTGAAGACTACCATTAAACCACCAGGAGCCAGAGGAGAGACATGGAACAGATTCTTCCTCACAACGCTCAGAAGGAACAAACCCTGCCAACAATGTAATCTTGCACTTCTCCTTGGTATGAATTATAAAAATTGTACAAATGCATTATCCAAACATAGGAAGAGTGTTCAAAAGGTGTCAAGCATTCAAACCATCAACAATTTTTGTACAATAAATATACATTTATCTATGAATATAAGTTTGTGGTTTTTTTGGCTCTATTTCTCCCCTACTCTATTTTTTTTTTTTCTTGAATGCCAGAATGGTTGTCTCAGTAGTTTGTAGTTCGTCACCTCTGTGAGATTGCTGTAAGTTCTAAGGACTAATGTAATATATTGGCATTTTGGGAAGCAACAGAAGGCTATGGAACCTTAATTCTGCATTCTGATCCAGTCTCCTCACTGCTGTCCTTACCTCATTATTCCCAAATATAATTCCCATTATTCCACTGGGTCCCTGTGATATATTGCAGTTTAAAGAAAAAAAGATATATACCACTTTAAGTCCTATATTATGCATAACATAGATTTATCATGCATTTTATTTTATTTATTTATTTATTTATTTTATTTTTGAGACGGAGTCTCCCTCTGTTGCCCAGGCTGGCGTGTAGTGGCACAATCTCGGCTCACTGCAACCTCCGCCTCCCGGGTTCCCGCCATTCTCCTGCCTCAGCCTCCGGAGTAGCTGGGATTACAGGCGCATGTCACCATGCCAGGAGAATTTTTTTGTATTTTTAGTAGAGACGGGGTTTCACCATCATGCATTACTTTTAATCTAAATACTGGGCACAGGGATTCACCAACCCCTCATTTGAGAAATAAGACATAGTCTTATCTTCCCTCATGTACATAAGCCTATCTGAGGTTTAACATTCTTCTCTCCTAGTCTAAGCTCTCACTCTCACAACCAGGATCACAATCTATACATGTTTCTTGAGTTTCTCATGGTCGTAGATCCACATCTAACCATCTTGTTACATTACTATTCTACTTTTCTAATTTGTGGCCACTGGGTTATAAAAAGAGTCCCTAACTGGTCATCTATTTAAAAATAATTTTGGCATAAACTTTACACTATTTCTTTCTAGGTTAGTCTTTGAAAACACAAGAGCTAAGAACTTACACTAACTTTGCTTTTCTGCTAAAACATACATTATCTCAACAACTGTACGTCCATGCCCCAATTGTAGGACTGTGCTTAGAAACTAGTGCAAGTTTTAAGTGGTAGGGAATAAACACCTCTGACTCTGATGTATTTTTTCCATATAAAGAGATGTACAGTGGTATGAAACCCTTGACCTTTTGCTGTCCCCCACCATCAGTTTCTTCCAAGATTAAAGGCTTGACATAATAAATTTGGGGAGAACAAACTAATCATTTGAGCCTGGCTCAATTCTTTCCTTTACTTCTTGGTAGCAAATCTGCCTGCTGAAATATGTGTTCTTCTCTACTTTCCAGTTTGAATTAAAAATGGTTTGCTTCCAAAGGAGAGGCCTGGGATCATTCAGCACAGGCTGGTACAGGGAAGAGAGGTTTATCAAACCTGTGGTATATTACAAATAGTGTGAATAAACGCCCACGTTTGTTAGGACAGTCCTGGTTTACACTTATTTTCACAATGAAATTATTAACATTGCTACTTTTTGTTTTCTTTCAAAAGTGTTCTGGTTTAGATACTAAATAATGTAGTTATTCTGAAGTTGAGTTAAATTAGCAGAGAAAACTCAGCCCACAGGCAGCTTGCATTCAAGGGTGAAGGGCATATAAAAACAGAATACAAATAATCAAGTTTTGACAGTCCAGTGTTTTCAAAATTTTCTACTACTTCCCTAAAGAATGCAACATATTCAATCATATTTAAACCACACATCTACAAATATTAACTTATTTAAGGTATGATGGCCATTTAACAGTAGATAGAGTAGGTCATGACCTTGGTCTAATAACTGGGAATTTTATAAGGTTTCCTGAAAATGACTTTGTGTCAGTAAGGCCTTTAAACTCTCCCATATGAAAAAAAAAAAAAAAAAAGTTTCTATTGCATAAATGAGAAATAAAGAGATAATTTTGCCATTTTAGTTGGTATATTGGATATACGCAGAAAACAAAATAGTATAGACTTCAGAGAGCTATGCAGTGAATCGCTACTTTGCTACTCTCTCATACAAAGTTGAAATAGAGTTATAGTATACCAGACATGTCCTTTTTCTAGAAGGAATTTTATGATGCTGTCTAAATTTATATGGTGGTTGCTAAAACTCAGTAACAAGGCACCAAAATAATGGCAAAAACAATATTCATTAGCAATGCTAGAATCACTAAATGTGAGAACATACTTTTTTATGTAACCAGCTCCTGGGAGACTAAAGAGGCCAAAATAGAAAATGATTTCCAAACATTTAACAAAAAAGTCAAAGGATAGTTTTTTTTCATAAAACTCTGTTAGGTAAAACTTTTCTGGCAATGGTTTGTCTGACATTGAATCTCGGAATGGATGATTGTGTTAGGTGGTTCATATCCTCTTCCAGGAAAAAAACAGTATTTGTGTCTGTAAAACACTTATTCTCTTATCCATGACTGTATTTACTGATTAAAAAAAAAAAAAAAAAAAAAAAAAAAAAAGTCTACCAAATGTGCAGGGAATGTTTATCTTCCCATTTTTAATGACGAGGGGATTTTTCAGTTGGTACTGTATATGTAGGAGCCAATCCAAAAGAACTAGCTTTGAAATTTATATCTGCTTTCTGTGGCAATGAAAACCAGTCCACAGTTATCATTTGTTCTGGTGGAATGTAATGCATTAGCTTGCATGGCAATAGATCTAATAAACCTAGTTCTTCATGGAAACAGAAATACAACTGTGGGGAGAATGCTTCATGATCTTAATAATAATTTAAATATTTGCTTTTCAAGTCCTACCATTCATTCTTGGAATTCAATATTTTACTTTCACTAATTTACTTACAGTATTTTGGGTGAGTTTTTTTCATTAAAAAATGAATTTAGTGCATAATAAAACTACTAAGTTGACCATTTCTACAAATAAATATCTGAAAAGTAAAAAATAGCAATAACACAGTGTCCTCTGTATTATAATAACACAACTTTTAACCTATTCCTACTTGTTGCTGATATAAATATTGAGTAGTTGAAATATTTTGGTTTTAAAATAATTATAATTTTAAAGATGCAGCATTTGTTCATGTAGGAGTTTTACTTGGAAAAATATTCAGATTCACACTTCAGTTGGCATTGTCTCTACAAAGCATATCTGGAAAACCACTCTTCAAAATAGTCTAAAACTTCCCATTTTCATACACACGATGAAATTTTGTAAGTACATTTTATTAAGTGAGAAATGGAGATATTCATATGCACATGAACATTCTTATACACACATTCCACAATTCAAATATTACATACGAGAAGTATTATACCTGCTAAATCCCAAGTTTTAAAATGTTTAGCCAGAAGCATCAAGAATTGTGAAGAGGGCCGGGCGCGGTGGCTCAAGCCTGTAATCCCAGCACTTTGGGAGGCCGAGACGGGCGGATCACGAGGTCAGGAGATCGAGACCATCCTGGCTAACATGGTGAAACCCCGTCTCTACTAAAAAAATACAAAAAACTAGCCGGGCGCGGTGGCGGGCGCCTGTAGTCCCAGCTACTCGGGAGGCTGAGGCAGGAGAATGGCGTGAACCCGGGAGGCGGAGCTTGCAGTGAGCAGAGATCCGGCCACTGCACTCCAGCCTGGGCGGCAGAGCGAGACTCCGTCTCAAAAAAAAAAAAAAAAAAAAAAAAGAATTGTGAAGAATCTGAAATTTTACACAAATTACAAGTGAACAAGTTAGTCTGCTAAAGTTCCATGGATATTGGTAGAAGACAAAAGACTCTGAGGTCAAAAGCAAAAGAAATATATGGAGTCCTTCACACTGTAACCAGATATAGTCTAGAATATGTTGCATATTCACTATAATGATGGTTTCTGACAGTAATGGTATTAATCTGGGCAGTGTATCCTTGAGAAACATCTTATTTTCTGTTTGACTTACCATAGAACTGACTCTTACTCTGAGTATCTACTTAAGTTACCTAGATGTTTTGATAAGCAGCCAATATTTGTTTCCATAGTTAATAATTCCAAAAAGGGGTATCTAATCTGCCAGTCTGAAGTTTTCAAAGTGGCAGATGAAACACCTAGGGCAGTGGCAACAGACCAAGAGTCAGTAAAATATGGCAAGGACTATCAAGGGATTGGCCAGAGCTGTGAGAATGGCTTTTAGTTCTGCTCAGTAGGCAGAGTGACCGTGTTTGCTTTTGATTATACTTAGTTCAATTCTGAACAACTCACTAGTCCAATGACAATAATGGCTTTTAATTTAGCTGAATCATCATTGAATCAAGCCCAGGCACTAAGGGTGCCTTGGTGGATTGAGGGCCCTAATGAGCCAGAAGCTTTGCTCCAGGTGGCAGAGTGGAGGATTACTACAATTTTTTCATGTAATGCCAAAATGCTATTAGGGTTAAGATGAGTTTGTTTTTGAATAGATCATTTCCATTAGGCAAATAAAACTTGTTGGGTTCTTACTAGTTCGTTAGTTATTTAGTACAAATGTGCCTACTCCGACATGAGAATATCTGGCAAGAGAGTCACCACATCCCTTGGTTAGGCATTCAGTTTTGATGAGAACCTCATAGCAATCTGATGGCTGCCTTCAAAAGGAGTGTATGTGAGAGCCATGTCAGGAAAGCAGTAAGTCCAAAATCCTAGGGAGTACCTTTGGGTGGGGAAGCTGCCTCTCTTTGCTCAAGACTCAAGCAAGATTATCAATCACAGAGACTCATAGCCCAAAATGGTAATTTTTGTTGGGGCACCACAAAAATAAAGAACTTGCCACAACTGGATGGACAATTTCTGAAACAGTATATTAATTTTAGGCACCACTGAAAGAATGCTTCTTTGTAGGACAGCCAATATAAAAGATCAAAAAGAATGCATAAATTCACCATGTACTATCTTCAATACTTAAAGACTCCAATAAAGTCCTAACCCCCCCTTTTTTTTTTTTTTTTTTTTGGCTAGGCAGCCATCCAAATAAATTGTAAATTTCATTGAATGCCAGAGGGGTTGAGCATTGTTAATCTGTCTACATAGTTCCTAGAAACTTTACTTGGTGAACTGAAGTTTTCAGTATTTAACTATTGTCCCTGATAGCAGAGATGTGATAACATCATGGTAATAACCTGAGGACTTTCAATGGATCTGAGGTTGGCATAATAGCTCCAGGAGAGCTAAGCTCTAAGACAGTCCAAGTTTTGCCTTTTTTTTTTTTTTTTAACAAGCAATAGGTGATGTATTCCCTCCACTTTCAAGAGAAGGAAAGTACTCAAAGTGACCCATCATACTGGTGAATTTTATTTTGTTCTCATTCAGCTTAGGCACATGCTTTTCTGACTATTGTCTGAAAGAGAGAGTGACCTCTTGTATATCGAGGACATATCTTAGGACTAGTTGTTGCAATCAAATGGAACAAAGCTGACCACCAGTTCTTTAAGAAAGCCTCCTGCCTAAAGGATAGTAAACAATAAGGATATTGTTCAGGAAGTTGTCTCTGAAACTATTTCAAGTACTCATCTTATAACTACTGTACTGTTTTTTTCTCACTGACAGGCAATAAAGAAGAGGACTATTTTGCCCAATTTACCATGCAGTTTTGTCAATGCATTTGCTATTTATTCTGATGGTGTCCCTTCAAATTAGGTTAATTGGCCTACCACGCCCTTATGTTTTCTTTCAGAAAGCTGTATTTCTATCAGCATCCCATCTTCATTCCCAAAACTGTGTAGAAGTATGAAAGGTTTGAGATGTTAACTAAGTTGACATCTAACAAGCTCTGTGGATACTACTATAAGGTAGACAATTTCTGGGTCAGTATACAACAAGCAGCAGGAACATGCACAAATTTGCATCAGTTTCCCTTACCCCTCCATCCCATGGGATGGTGCAGAAGAGACTAGATGGATGCTAGCACATGCAGTGTGGTTGAATTAAACAAAAGGAACCTTGAGTTAAAAGAATCTGCATTTTTATAATGGGAAGAAAGCATGCCTATCTTTTGCTCTAGAAGGAGACATTGTTCAAACTTGTTCCTTACACAAATATCCTTGAAAAGACAATCTACAACAAAATGCCCTTAGTACCTCTTCTCACAAGACGTGCAGAAATGATAGGGCCCTGTGAAGAAATGTTTTCCAATTTTGGTGCTTGGGTCTCTAATGAGGCTGGCCTCAGAATTAAGAGATTCATTCTTGCCATTTCATGATGTCAATGCAATTTTGATGTAGCCTTATTTTTGTGTTCTGCTCCTTTAATTACACAAATTAAGTCTTCACGATCAGCACATTCATATAAACAGTATGGTATGATTTGACAGTGGATTATTCTTCTCAGGAGACTACATTCAAACAAGTTGACCTAGAAAGAAAATGCTTAAGTGAATATAACCAAATGTGTAACAGTATCTCTTTAAGCTCTGTTATTATAAAGACCCCTATTGTGTTTCTTCCTCTGTTTTTAAGTTTTCCTTAATATCCAAATCATTTGTAAATCTGTCTACTTCATTGGCATGTCTGTTATGCTAATCTCCAAATATATTATATTATTTTACCATTTGGACTTATATAAATATATTTATTTCAGTTGCTTATTTATCTCCTCTAGTTTAGAAACAAGAAAGGGAATTTACCCATTTTATTCTCTATTTCTTTCCCATACTACCTTCCAGTGAGAGGCCTTTAGTAGATGATTAATAAATGTTATTTAATTTCATGTTCACTTAAGTTTAGTCTATAGCCTGTGTAGATAAAAAAAAAGAAAAAAGAAAAGTAAATGGCTTGTTTTTAAATTATTTTTTTTCATTTTCCCTCATAATTCTGTGTGTGAGAGAATGTATATGTATGCTCGATCGATCATTTCCCTTGTGACATAAAATTAAAATTAATTTGAGAAAAAATATGAAAAAATACATCAATTTAAAATATTAGTCTTATGTTTAATTTTCCCACCATCTAAGATTATAATGAATAAAACATTTTGTTATTGTTCACAGATGTTAAAATTCAAATTTCCATATTTAAGTTTGGTTACATAATATCTTCTGAGAAAATACCATAAAATAAAAAGTGAAAAAATTTTGCTGTTTTGAAAATTTTTTTCTCATGTATTAAAGTGCTTTGAATAATCCTAATTGCCGTGAATCACTTTGGTTAACATATTTCATAAATTATAATGCCTAATTCTGAAATTTTAGATTTTTTTAAAAGGGTCATATTCTTTAAATATTTAAATTATATGATACTGAGTCTCTGGCATGCTTGTTGGGAAAATATTCTGTATATCATTTTTTGTAGCAAATAAAATCAGATATATTGTTTAGGTAGAGAGTTGTTTTCCATTGATCTCTCCATCTAAATATTTTAGTATCTAATATGTGACTGATGCTGTAATAGAAAATGAGAGTCTAAGAGTGAGCCAGAGCAATATGGAAACTTACCTCTTAAAATTTAGTCTGGTGGAGGAGGTGCCTCTTCATCAAATAATCAAGCAACAAAATACAATTACAACTATAACAAGTGTTACAAATAAGAAATTGCTGGAACTATGAAAGCACAGCATAAGGTGATTTTGCCTAGGCAGAGGTGTCAGGAAAGACTTCTCCTAGGAAGTCATGACAGCACTGTGAAAAAAAAATAGGAGTTAACTATGTTAAGAGCATTCTATGTGGAGGAAAATACGTATTTGAAAACATTGCTGAAAGAAGGGCCAAAGTATATTTAAATCCCTGATACAAGTCCCTGGAACAAGGGACTATGGCTGGAGAAGATAGAGAAGAGTTGGTATAAGCCTCAAGCTGAAGAATGAGAACTGAGACCTTCCCATCCAGGTAGTTTAATTATTAAGGACTAAGAACTGAAGCCACCAGGGACAACTATGAATCAGTGATTCAACAGATTTTTCTAGTGGTTTAAAGGAATTCTTGCCTTGGAAATTAGTCTGTAAGCCAATAGATGCCATCTCTGGTTCTTCTGTGAAGTTCCTACATGTCGATCTATCTGAATAATCAGTTACTCCTCTGGGAAAGTAGTTCATTGATCAGAAGAATGCACTGCTATCTTGGACAACCAGCGCATTTATCAAACAACAATTTACTTAACAAAGTTCACTTCTAACCTGAGTCACTAAATACTAAGCTTTTATTATGATACAAAATATGCCCAATCCTGGTAGTTTTCCTAACTTGAAATACTGTCTTTACACCATTTAAGTTCAGATTTCAAAACTTGATAAATATTGTCTCCTAACTTTTTTCTTCTGAGATACTACTAAGACTGTCAAGGTGGTATCTTCCCTTAGATCTATTGTTCAAGTGGTACCTTTCCAATACATCTAATAAACTTAACTTTCATCAACAGGTTGTATTAGTGACCATTTTAGTAGGAGGCAGTAAATGCAGCCACTTGTAGGCCACATGAGGGTTTTTTACTAATTTTTTAGTCCAACCTCCTAACCTATATACAACATAAAACTTGTGAAATGTTTTCAGTTAGAAGATGGAGGGTAGCACTGGAATAGCAATATGACTAGAACTGCATTTTTAAATAACCACCCTAGCTTCAGTGTAATAAACTGATTGGAGTCAGGATAAATTATGGAAGTCTAGAGACAATTACATCAATGAGGTTTATAGATGATGGCAGCTTAGTTTAAGATGATGAAAGTTGATACTATTAGAAACGGACAGTTTCAAAACAATAAATAATCCACAAGATAAATAGGGTATTGTGATCAAATAAGATAGGTAAAAGAAAGTAGGGTGCCCAAGATGTATCCTTGATTTCTAACTTACATAATCCTCAAAAGTATCTATCACTTTTGAAACATGATGACAAAACAGAAATGATATCCCAGGGTAGCCCTCCGTTCGGCAGTCTGTTTTAAATTGTGAGTATATCTTTTTAGTAGAAAACTTGACATTATACTTATCGTCTTTCGGAGGAAATTGTCACAATGAAGGCTCTTCCAACAAAAGAAGAATCAGAATAATGTTTAAGGCATTTTGATCCATATGACCATGCATTGCACAATTCTGGACTTCACACAAACAAATGTGTGGCTCAGTCCCAATCTTCATGCAGCGTGTCGAGTTAAGAAATGCACAGTCATTTCTCCAGGATACCCTGGCAGATTCAGATTGACTGGTCCAAAGTTGTCCCTGGGTCTCCACTCTATCTCTGCCTCTGGATCTAATCTCCAATGTAAAAACTAAATCCTATAGATTTTGTGGTATAGATACTTCAGCTCTTTCGAGCTCAACAAGTGATTATTTTGGGATTTTCATTAGGCACATGGCTTATGCGGTGGAAATGTCTCATCACTTGGTGGGGTGAATCATGACAGAGTTACTACAGCCTGTATTAGGCAGAGGATTTCTTTCTTTCTTTCTTTCTTTCTTTCTTTCTTTCTTTCTTTCTTTCTTTCTTTCTTTTTTTCTTTCTTTCTTTCTTTCATGTTTTGAACTTTGTGACGGGGATGGTGGTGCCGGGGGTGATGATTAAGGTAGTCCGACTGGTTAGATGCCTGCTAATAAGCCCTGAGAGAGATAACTGGCCTCAGTTACTGGCAGGTCACTTTGAACAGTGGGCTGCGGGTTGACTCTGCTCACTATTATTAGAGTATGAGGGGAAAATGAAAAATGACCTAATCCATCGGCCAGGCATGACTGCTGCGGCAACCTTCGCGCAGCGCAATACTGCGCTTCTCTGCGGCGGCGCTGAAATATATGTTACATATATATCCTTATAATTGCATGTTACCTTATAAATACACAGCACTGATTAGGTCCTGTATATTTGTAGAAACATGTTCTGTAAAAATTCATAAAACTTTTCTTGTTAGTGGCAACATTTTCTTTCCATAATATTAAAATTTGTCTACAATTCTATGTCTACATCTTGTTTGATGCTTCCAATGGCTGCATAATATTCCTTACTGTATATCATCATATTTTGTTACCTATGTCTGCATTAACAGACATACAAGTTATCTTGAGTTTTTCCTTACCCCAAAATGCATGGAAATTAATATCTGTATGTATGTCCTCTAATGGAATAGTGTGTGAATGATACTGTGCTATGTACAAAGAAGAAGAATTGGAAGATCATAGGCTCTGTGACTGTGCGTGTTTGTGATGGGTATGGGTGTGGGTACATACATGTATATAAGTTAAATTTGACCAAGCGCTGTAAGAGTGCTCTCTAGGAAGGCTGTACTAATATGCTTGCCTATAAAATACAAATCCATCAGGCATTTTGTTTCTGCACATCTCTAAACTCTTATTGAAGTTTGCATTTTTAATATTTTCAGACCTGGTAGGTAGTTTTATTATGCTCTTGTACCTGATTCCCAGTGAAGTTCCTTATCTTCCCACATACTTGTTACCCCTTTGAGTATTGTAGTCTATGAACTATCTGTTAATATTCTGCTTATGTACCTACAGATTACTTATTTCTATATATTACAATAATTTTTTGTAAAATATATTAACTTTTGTCAGATTAAGAGAGTGTAAGAATAATCTTACAATGTCAGCTGAATCTTAACATCTACAATGGCCATATTAAAAAATATGTTTATTTCTTAGTTTAACTGTTTTTTAGATAATTGCAGATTCATTTGTCTTATTAAGACATAATACAAGCCAGGTACAGTGGCTCAGGCATGTAATCCTAGCACTTTGGGAGGCCGTGGTGGGTGGATCACGAGGTCAGGAGATCAAAACCATCCTGGCTAACACAGTGAAACCCTGTCTCTACTAAAAATACAAAAAATTAGCCAGCATGGTGGCATGCGTCTGTAATCCCAGCTACTCAGGAGGCTGAGGCATGAGAATTGCTTGAACCCGGGAGGTGGAGGTTGCAATGAGTCGAGATTACACCACTGCCCTCCAACATGGGCAACAGAGTGAGACCCCATCTCAAAAAGAAAAATAAAAAGAAAGAAAGAAATAATGCAAACTGTATATAGTGGCTCATGCCTGTAATGTCAGCACATTGGGAGGCTGACACAGGAGGATCACTTGAGGTCAGGAGTTTAAGACCAGCCTGGGCGACATAGAAGACCCCATCTCTACAGAAATCTTTAAAAACTAGCCAGGAGTGGAGGTATGCACCTATAGTCCTAGCCACTCCTAGACTGAGGCAAAAGGATCACTTGTGTCCAGAAGGTCAGAGCTTCAGTTAACTATGATTATGCCAGTGCACTTCAGCCAGGGTGATAAAGTGAAAGCCTGTCTCAAATTAAAAAAAAAAAAAAAAAAAAGAAAAAGAAGTAATACAAAGTAATCTAGTTTCACTTGACAATAAAATCTTGCATAACTATCTTACAAAATTACCACCAGAATATTGGCATAAAAACATTTTATCTACAAAAGAGTTTCATCATCAGAAGGATCCAGTCTGTTACCCTGTTAGTGCTGCACCCATTTCCACAATCTTAACCCTTGGAGTTACTAGTCTTTTTCCATTTCTGTAATTTTCTCATTTTAAGAATGCTATATAGATGAATTCCCTCAGCTTTTGTTATCTGGGAAAGAATTTATTCCTTGCTCATTTCTAAAGAACTTCATTACTGAAGTTTTGCTGAGTATAGTATTCCTGGCTAATTTTTATTTTTAGTACATTGAATATGTCATCCCATTCTCTACAGGCCTGTAAGGTTTCAGCAGAGACATGCGTTATAAGTCTAGTGAGGATTCCCTTATTTGAGATGGGCATTTTCTTCTTGCTGTTTTCTCTTTATCTTTGACTTTTGACAATTTCACTGTAATGTTTCTTGAGTTGGACCTTTTTGGGTAAAATATATTTGGAAACTTTTGCAATTACTACATCTGGAATTCAATATCTCACCTCAGACTTGGAAAGTTTTCAGCTATTATCTTATTAAATGTGTGTTATGCCTTTTCCCTTATCTTCTTCTTCTGTAATTCTCATAGTATGCGTAGTTGTTTGTGCTGTCTCATAAAACTTGTAGGCTTTCTTCATACAATTTTATCCTTTCTCTCAGTGGGTAATTTCAAATGGTCTATCTTCAAATTCACAGCTTCTTTCTTCTGCTTGATCAAGTCTGCTGTTGAAACTCTCTATTGTGTTTTTTTATTTCATTCATTAAATTTTTCGACTGCAGGATTGGGTGAGCATTGAAAGCAGGGAGATCAAGAAGAATAGCTAATTGATGCTGGGCTTAATACCTGGGTGATGGGATGATCTGTGTAGCAAACCACTATGGCACACATTTACCTATGTAACAAACCTGCACACCCTACACATGTATCCCTGAATCTAAAATAAAAGTTGGAATTAAAAAAAAAAATCTTAAAATTCATATGGTAATGGTAAAGATCCAAGATAGTCAATGAAATCTTGAGCAAAAATAACAAAGCTAGAGTCATCACATAATCTGACTTCAAAATTATACTATAGAGCTATAGTAACCAAAACAGCATGCTACAGGCCTAAAAACAGACATGTAGACAATGAAACAAAATAGGAAACTCAGAAATAAATCTACCTGTTTGTGTGTATATAATCTATTATAGTCAACTGATTTTCAACAATGGTGCCAAGAACTTTCATTGAGAAAGAAACAATATCTTCAACAAATGGTGCTGAAAAAAACAAATAACCATATGCATAAAAATGAAACTAGACCTGTATCTGTCCCCATGTACAAAAATCAAATCAAATGGATTGAAGATGTAAATGTAAGGTTTGAAACTACTAAAAAAATCATAGGGGAAATGATTCAGGATATTGATCTGGGCAAATATTTTACAGAGAAGACCTCAAGCAACAAAAACACAAAAGTACAAGCAACAAAAGCAAAAATACACAAATGAGAGAGATTATATCAAACTAAAGAGCTTCTGCACAGCAAGGGAAATAACAGAGTGAAAAGACAACCTATAAAATAGGGGAAAATATTTGTAATTTATTCAAGCAACAAAGGACTAATATGCAAAATACACAAGGAATTCAAAGAGCTAAACAGCAAAAAAGCAAATAATCAAATTAAAAAGTGGGCAAAGTATCTGAACAGATATTTCTCAAAAAGACTTAAAAGTGGACAACAGGTCTATGAAGAAATGCTCAACATCACTAATTCTGAGAGAAATTCGAATAAAAACCATGAGATATCTTCTCACTCCAGTTAGAATGGTTATTATCAAAATGATGAAAAATAACAAACGCTGATGTGGATGCAGAGAAAGGGAAAGCCTTATACACTGTTGATGGGTATGTAAATTAGTAATCAGGAACAAAGAAAATCAGTATATTAGACAGTTAAGATATTTTCACTTCCATATTTATTGTAGCACTCTTCACAATAGCAAATACATGATATTCTGGTGTTTTATTGCGCTATAGGGTGGCTGCATTTAACAACAATTTATTGTACATTTTCAAATGGCTAGAAGCACAGATTTTGAATGTTCCCAGTGCAAATAAATTATAAATGCTTGAGGTGACGGTTATGCTAATACTCTCAATTTCATCATTGCCCATTGTATACCTATATTGAAATATCACTCAGTACTCCATAAATATGTATAATTATTATATATCAAAATGATAATAAAAGCAAAACAAAAAATTAAACGATGTTACTACAAAATCCAGAAATTCCACTTCTGGATATATTCCCAAAGCACTTGAAAGACTGGACTCAAAAAAATATGTCGATATCAATGTTCATAGCAGTGTTAGTCACAGTAGCCAAAAGACAGAAACAACCCAAATATTCACCACCACCATCATCAAAAACAAATGTTATATTAGTGGAATCATGGTATGTAACTTTGTAGGATTGTGTTTTTTCACTCAGCCTAATGGTCAAGAGATTCATGCAATTTGCTACATATATCAATAGTTTGTTCCTATTTATTGCTGGGTAGTATTCCATAATATGGATGTACCACAATTTATTTAACTATTCATCCACTGAAGAACATTTGGGTTATCTCCAGTTTGGATTATTATAAATGAAGCTACTGCCCAAGAGTGCAATTTTTAAGTTATATATTTACATGTTTACTCTTATAAGAAACAGGCAAGCTTTTATACAGAATGACTGTACGATTTCACATACCAATCAGCAATGTAAGATTGACATATTTTCTCCATGTCCTTCACAGCCAGGTGGTGTTGTCATTGTTAAAGTTTAGTTATTCTAGAAGGTACACAGTAATACCTCATGATGGCTTAATATTTTCATTTCCCTAATGGTTAATTATGTTGAGCACTTTTTAATGTACTTTTTCACATTTCACAGCGATCTTAAATCACTGATTTAAGAACATTTAACCACAAAACTTCACTTTTAATACTTACGCTTTTAATCTACCATGATTTCTAATCTATATGTTGTATTAAGAAATATTTTAATTTTTTTTCTGTTGAGGAAGCCAGTTGAGCTAAGTCTTAGTTTTCAGTGTATCTTTTCAACATTAATTTGTCATTTCATATTAATATTGACGTATTTTCATATAAATCTGAGCCTCTTCCACGGGTCTGTTTTTGTTTCTATTATTGTGTTTTCTGTCCTGTTATAAATGAGAGGTTTTCATAAATGAGAGGTCAATTTCTCCTCTGTACTCTCTCCTTTTCTACATTTTACATATCTGTCAACTCTTATTATTTAAGATTCAGAGTTCCTCAAAATGTCCGAGTAAAAAGTTTCCTCCTTTTGTACTTAATATCTAGATTAATTTTCAAATAAAGTATTAACAATATTGTTCTAATCATGAACATTTTATGTATTTCTGCTTATTCAAATTTTTTCTATGTACTCTAAGAAAAGTTTAAAATTATCTCTGTTAAATATTTGTCTATAAAGATTTGTCTCTTCTCCCATATTTATTTATTCAATAACTGATTTATATAGCATATATTTCAAAAGTATAAGTGAGCAAATGTTGTTTTTTCATGTAAGTTACTCATTCAAGCTTTGAGACTATTATTATTGATGATTCTTCCCTTTTACTTAAAACTGACATGGGTAAAATTTGTTTACCACTTTTACAAAATAACTTTTAGAGAAGGGAGAATGCAGGCATGAGACATAATCAAGAGAGAAAAATATAGCATTTTATTTAATGCAACGATTACAGTTAACTGATATTTTCTATGATCTATTCCTGTGTACCATTGGATCAATCTATGCATGAAGATTTCAATTCTGCTTAACCTAAAAAGCTATTTAACCTAAGCTATTCTTCTTTGTTAGAAGTTCAACTCAGAATAGCTGTGATGGGCTCTTTGATTTGTGCCTCTTGCAAAATTTCTATATAATTGCAGAACTCATAATTGATAAAATAAGTTTAAGAAAGTAAGTCGTGGAAAATATGTAAAGAAGTTCAGTTTTAGTGCCAGCGTTAATGCTGCTGTTGCTATACCTCACTTGAACTACAGTAGCAAGGCCAGTCTCTACAAGGTCCTATATCTTCTGCTTTCCCTTACTTACATAGTCTCTTGTTTTGCTTCTTCTACCCTTGCTAATTTTGTTACAACAGTCTCCTTGCAGTTACTTGAACATCCAGATTTGCTGCAGTCTTGGGGTTTTTTGCACTTATCTCTCACTATCTTGAATGGTGTTGCCCAAACAATCAATGTTCACTATCATTTTCCCCCTTTTTATCTATATTCTAAGGCACTCTTTCAGTGAGGCTTCCTTCATAATTCTAGATTATAATAACCTCTCCCTTTGCTAATAGATTCTATACTTCTTTCCTGCTTTATTTCTCACCATGCAATTTATTATTGCATAACATACTGTACCTGCTTTTTGACTATTGCTTTTCACTAGAATATAAGCTGCATGAGGGCATGAAATTGTATCTATTTCTTTGTCAATTTTTCTGCATTTCATACAATAGCTCAGGCTATGTAGAAGGTACACAAGAAAAGTTAGCCACTTTTTAAAAGCTTTTGCTAAAATAATTTATATATTTTTTCTAGATTTATGATACTGAGCAATAAAATTGATATAAATAAATATGTATCTTTGATATTTTAATGAATTTCTTATAATTATGTATATCAAGAAGAGAAAGATCGAGGTGCATCCACACTTATGGAATGCACTCTTTTATTTTAGCTATAACAGGACGAACTAGAAACAGTTATTCATGTTTAACTTTTTACTAGCCATTAGAGATGAGTATAGTATAATCATTCCCATTTTAGCACAAAGGTAAGCACTGAAAACAATTTTCTCTGCAGCAATTCTCATTTTCTTTCTCATTTGGTTTCCTTCCACTCAAAACTAAGAACCATGATTTTTGGTAAAAAATTCTGGGAGAGTTTATTTTCAAAAACATAAGAAGTGAAAAGTATAAAAGACATTTTGATAGCTAATGCGCAAATGTGACTGCTTTTCTAGATTGCGCTTTAAAAGTTAAAAACCAAATATATTCTAGATAAATACAGAAAATAGGAACTAGTGATTTTAGGGAGTTGTGGGGAAAATAAATAATTGGTTCTTATTCTATATAGCATAACTTTTATCTTTATAAACAATTGTAAGAACAAGGTACTCTCCTTGGGACCATAAACATATCTTATACATATAATTCTTGAGAAATCTGACTTTTTTCTTTTTCTGATGGTCAGATTGCAAAGCCATCCTTTTGGTAATTCATTTGGTTACCTTATTCATAGAAGTAAGTTTTATGCTCTTGGGGGGTAGGTATGAATGAGTATTATTTTTTATAGTTTTGCTCATATTTTCCTTTCTCCCTGTAAGGTGCAGTTTTGTCCTATCTCTCACAAGGAGTTATTTAAGAGGAGAAATCAGTAACTTCCTTAAATTTTCTCTAAATCCCACTATGTTTTGTCACTTTCGGGATTTGAAGCAAATCAGCAACCCTTGCTGATTAAATTTGATGTTATGATTTTAAAATTCACCTCCAAAACATTGCCATTTTTAAGATTCAATTGTGAATCAATTATGAATAGTTGTATACATTAGTAGTTATTAAGCTATTCTTATCATTTTTAACCCATCTTTCTACAAAATGATCTATGATCCTGGAGCTGGGACTCTGTAAACCACAATCCATTGTTAGTCGGATTCCTCTTAGGATCAAATAATACAGAGAGTTAAAAAGAGAATGGAGGGCTGAAAGAGACAGGGGGAAATTATTCCTTTCTCTGCTTTCTTTGACTTCCTTTTCCATTCAGTGGCGCATGGCTTTCCTTCTTCAGCTCAGCAGTGGTGATTCATTTCAGTTACAACAATCTGGAGTTTTTTCAATACTTCCGTCTTTTCAAGACTTCTCAATGACACTGGCACGAGCCAGCCAGCATTCCTTCCTCCCAAGTCTGAGTCCCAGCCCCTTAGGGCACCCTCTGCAAGCCCTGAGATATTCCTGCTAGCCAAACAGGGACCCTGGGAGGCTACAGTTCCATTTATTATGACAGGGTCCCCTCCTCCAGACTTTAAAGCTTTAGTGTTCCCAACCTCTTCTTTTCATTCTCTAAGTTCTAGGGGTGGCACATGCTTCCAACAGTTGCTTCCAAGTGGTTCCTTATTTTCTCTTTCATAATGTTTCAATTTTTACTATCTACTTACATATTCTTTATGTTAGGTTCTCTTTGTTAAAAGAATTGGCATAGTTATATCTCTTCACTGGAGTGTGACTGATATGAGAGTCGTTTGGTGTAACCGTCTCTACTTCTTTCTGGAATTTGCTGAATGTCCCTTTTTTTTATTTTTATTTATTATTATTATTATACTTTAAGTTCTAAGGTACATGTGCATAACGTGCAGGTTTGTTACATATGTATACTTGTGACATGTTGCTGTGCTGCACCCATCAACTCGTCAGCACCCATCAACTCGTCATTTACATCAGGTATAACTCCCAATGCAATCCCTTCCCCCTCCCCCCTCCCCCCTCCCCATGATAGGCCCCGGTGTGTGATGTTCCCCTTCCCGAGTCCAAGTGATCTCATTGTTCAGTTCCCACCTATGAGTGAGAACATGCAGTGTTTGGTTTTCTGTTCTTGTGATAGTTTGCTAAGAATGATGGGTACATACCCAAGGATTATAAATCATGCTGCTATAAAGACACATGCACACGTATGTTTATTGTGGCACTATTCACAATAACAAAGACTTGGAATCAACCCAAATGTCCATCAGTGACAGACTGGATTAAGAAAATGTGGCACATATACACCATGGAATACTATGCAGCCATAAAAAAGGATGAGTTTGTGTCTTTTGTAGGGACATGGATGCAGCTGAATGTCTCTTTAAGGTATTAGTATAATAAACTTTAGCAATATTTAAAGAATAGACAGACAAAAGAGCAGGAGAACATTCTTTTCTGGTGTCCTGCTCAATGGGATTTTTATGTGATCTTTATTGTATTTTAGACTATAAAAATTATACCTATTTTTAAATTATAAGCCGTAAGCATCTCCTTTGTAACTTATTACATTTATTCTAAATTTGTAATAACTATAAAAAATGAAACAATACAATTTTTCACATTAGATATCTAAATTAAATGGTACTTTATTGTTTTACTCTGTTTCATGGTGTTCACATTTGATATGTCTCTCTCATTCTCATTCTACAACTACATGCTGAAATATAACTAGAAACTCATTTCTGAATATCTACTCTGAAGGAACAAAGATAGAAGGGCAGTAACATACATGGTGTATATCACTATTAGTATCATAGATAAAGTGCCCTTGGAACAAACTGGTTTTAATAAATAAATATACTGAAATTAGGTTATGCTCTTTCCTAGGTAAAACTACATGAGAATACATTTTCCAATATTGACCCAGAGGGCTTAATTAAAGTCAGAACCACACAAACAAAAATATTTTTTGATAGAAGAATCTGTAATCAAATGATTAATATCTTAAAAGGAATCTGAAAGCTTATTCTGGGAAAGCTCAATTGAGAATACAGCAGAAATAATGAAGTTCAAAATGTCCCCACTTCCTTTGTAAGAGATCTCTGTCTTTTCCTGTTTCAAAAGCAATTACATTTCAATGACATTTCTCTGGGTTAATGCATTCAGTAATTTTCAATAAGTAACCACCTCTTGTATGTTCAGAGGATGATCTTCACTGAGCAATGACGGTCTATCTGCTTATGAAGAATATGTCCAATATACTATAACATTAAATCATTCTAAAAGATTTCAATATATGATTTGTTCTTTGTTAATTCCGGTTGAAAGAACTCATGTTAAGGAAAACTTACATCAATATCAACTTATAAACTATATTGATACATAAATTAACTTCATTTCTCCTTGTGATAGTTCATAAAGCATCCACTAGAAAAAATGAAACCATCTTTCACTTTTTTTATTATTATTATTATTTTGAGACGGAGTCTCGCTCTGTCGCCCAGATTGGAATGCAACGGCGCCATCTTGGCTCACTGCAAGCTCTTCCTCCTGTGTTCACGCCCTTCTCCTGCCTTAGCCTCCCGAGTAGCTGGGACTACCAAGCCCGGCTTATTTTTTGTATTTTCAGTAGAGATGGGGTTTCACCGTGTTAGCCAGGAAGGTCTGGATCTCCTGACCTCATGATCCGCCCGCCTCGGCCTCCCAAAGTGCTGGGATTACAGGCGTGAGCCACCGTGCCAAGCCCATCTTTCACTTTTTAAGACTCTCCTTTATAATTGCCAGGAAATAAACATACATAGTTTACCTTGGTCAGGTATCTCAAATATGCAATAAAGAAAACAACAATATTTCTTGAAGGTAATAACTACCAAAAAAAAAAAAAAAAGTTTGACAACTCAGTTATTGACTGATGGTTAAAATGGGTGACATTTGGTTGCGGTAGAGTCAAGTATACACAAAGTACATACTTTTGAGACCCAGATATTTTTCCTTCAGTGCTACATTCCTAATTTTATATCTTCAGAACATATTTCAATTGATGAGTGGCAATTAGACATAGACAGATTTTGAAAATCAAATTGGAAAATGAAGAAAACATTTTTCAAACTTATGCTATAAAATATTTTATTTAAATATCAGTTGAGTTATATGGCAATGTAAGATTTTAGGAGAGAATCTGTTGAATTCTGGGGATGATAGGCTGACATACTGAAATATATCGAAACTATGTGAGCAGACAAAATGAGAGCAGAGATATAATTATAAGGCAAAGCAAAACACCACAGAGAATACTAATATTTACAAGCTAAGCAGGGAAAGGAAATTATAAAACACAATGAAAAAGGGTAGGTAAGAAGGTAGAAGCACCAGGAGAAGGTGTTAATTGCACGCTAATTGGTAAGATAATTGTAGGAAGGAATTACAAAGTGTTAAGTATTATAAGGAAGCAAATTTCCAAGAAAATCGATAACTATTCAATCAGTAATTTAAATATTTATCAGCAGTCTTTACTAAAATTATATTAAGAGAATTTGTATGGGATATAGTATAATTAGTTAATTTAAATGGAAAAAATAAAATAGAATGATAATTACATATTTTTAGGCAAAGAATATAGATCTGAAACAAAAACATATGTAGATAATGCGGTAATATTGTGTTCAAAATGATTTAAAAAGAACATGTTGAATACTTTTCTTAAGATTTTTTTCCCTTGAATAAAAAAGTCTCCAAATTGAACATTGAGACATAAGAGAATCCTGAATAGATTGGAATTATCAATAGTCTCAGTCCTTTGGACACTCTTTTATTCACTTCTGTTTAGTGTCTTAAGTGCTAGAGGCTAGTAGAATTATAATAACAAAAAATGGAGCTGCTGAGGGTATAATACCCCAGAGCACTGAAGTGTTATTTATTGTCAAGTCTCTTTTTCATTTTCATCTTGGAATTGGTCATAGAGATGGTGGATGAAGGCATTAAAAGAACTCTGATAATCTTTATTTTTATCTCCCAAAAGTAATGTTAAAAAGATTTAGTATAAAAACACATGAAAACTAATGCTTGCTAATATGGCTATAAAGCTATGCCTGAGATCCGACCCCATGCTGAAATTAAACAATTGTATTTGCTGGCTAACTTCATTTTAAATAACAACTTTTCTTCCCTAAGGGAGGCATATATGAAATATAATCATCTTTTCATTATGGGGTTTCAGGTTTTATGTTTTATGGATCCCTAGTATAAGTATTCTAGAGCCCTATATCAGAGATAACTAACTGGAATATTTTTACTCATGATAAGTTTCTCTCTCTTCCTTAATCTCTTTACAGTAAGGGTGCTAAGGATTCTCTTTTGCCAGTCTTTGAAAAGAATTTCTGCTCTAGTGTGAATGTAACTTGAAAAAAGAATGCTACATTTTTAATCTATTTTATTACTTCTTAGCTTTTAAGTTTTCCATACTCTTTCAAAACACTGTGTTTAGGAATATTTGGCCTTCAAATCTGCTTGCTTCTTTGTGGTACTGTTAAATCTCTTGAGTATTCCTTTATAGCTTTTATCACACATATTATGGTTTTTCTTTACTTGTTTTTCACTGCCATGGCTTAGGCAAAAAACTGTAAATTATTCATATTTGTATCTTTATGAGCTACCACAAACCCCAGTAGATACTGAAGAAAAAGTAAATGTAGAAATAAATTGTGGGTTGAGCTAGAGCTCTCACTTTTAAGGAAAATTTTGTAAATAAAATTTACTTTTGAGCAAAACATGCAGTTTTATATACCCCACAAATGACTGAAAAACACACACAAGGTGCCTAGGATTTTTCTTAGAGAACTGCAACTACTCTATTTACATTCTTTTTGGAATGACTACTCTTAATTAGAGTTAAGGCATAGAATAGCCCTTCTATATCTGTTCTTGTTAATTAAACAAATACTCTCTGGAAGGCTATGAGGAAGGCAATATTATAACCAATATTCAATTAGATAAACTAAATTACCTTTGACAATAAACAAGTTGATGAATGTACCCATGAATAAAAATTTATTGAGTAGATGATATTTCAAATTACAGTAAAATGCTCACAGTACCAAAATACAGATTACGTGGTATTGGTAAATAGTGCCAATATTCTGGACAGTTCAAGTTCTCAAAAAGAGACAGGGCAAGTGAAAGCTAATTTCTTCTTGGTGGTGAAGGGGGAGATAGAAAAAAGCATCAAGAAGTGACAGTCGGCCGGGCGCGGTAGCTCAAGCCAGTAATCCCAGCAGTTTGGGAGGCCAAGACGGGCGGATCACGAGGTCAGGAGATCGAGACCATCCTGGCTAACACGGTGAAACCCCGTCTCTACTAAAAAAATACAAAAAAAACTAGACGGGCGAGGTGCCGGGCACCTGTAGTCCCAGCTACTTGGGAGGCTGAGGCAGGAGAATGGCGTAAACCCCGGAGGCGGAGCTTGCAGTGAGCCAAGATCCGGCCACTGCACTCCAGTCTGGGCGACAGAGCGATACTCCGTCTCAAAAAAAAAAAAAAAAAAAAGTGACTGTCTCCTGATCATGTGGGTAATTTTGAGTTCAGTATAAGGGGTGTACTTTCTTTATAATGATCAGTCTTCTTTCTACTTGGTCTGATAAATAAAAACAAATAAACAATTTATTTCCCCCTTTCCTTTTACAACGTAGTAACTAAAAAACGAACTAAAAAAGTATTGGTTTTGTTAACCTTGTGATACCACTACCCCACATTTTGTACAATTGAATATTTGAAACTTATTCAATTATGGCAGAGTTTCACCATTTACCTAATTTAAAGTAAATTTTAATCATTGGGAATCTCTGCTTATTTCATGGGTAAGCTATGTTTTAACTTGCAATTCTCTCTTTGCAAATTACAAAAATTTCATATCATCCTTAATGTCTTAGACGTAAACAATACTATGATTGAAACAACATTTAACAAATTGAAAGGTAAACAAGTATTTCTACCAGAAACAAACACTAGTTTGAGTGAATGTACCCAAATATAATTTTGGTTTACTTAAACAAATATTTTAATTCACAAATATTTTCCAGGGCACATGTGGTTACATAGTAATTAAAATATAACACGGTTCTTCATAATGAGGACTTCTTTTCAAAAATATTATATTACTGGAAGAGTAAGAATTTAAAAATCTAATTGTATATGAGAGTATATAAAATATAAATTTCAGGAGTCTTAAATCCACATATCAGCATGGAAGAGTGAATGATAAAAACTTTAATTCTATCCTTGAAGATCATTAAAGGAAAATAAACCAATTGGCACAGAAGAAATATACAGGTGGGTATTTTTTCTACATAAACAAAAATTTTTATTATTCTTTTATCACACATTAGTTACACATTTAAAATGTTTGTTCCAAATGTAAACTGCTGTTATACTTTCAGTATATATAAAACAACATTAATTGATTGATGTGATAGAATTGCATTACAACATTTGCCCAGGTACTGAATGGGTAAGTTATTTAATATGTTTGCAATAAAAGCTTAAATTATCTTAAGACATCTCAAATGAATTTCATGTTCATTTTTGTTTTTTAAATAAATAAACTGTAAAAACAATTTATCATTGAAAAAATAATGTAATTGTGTCTACAAGTTTGCTTTGAGACTCAGTTTTACATATGCAGTTATTACAACAAAACGAAAGCACAAGAGAAAATCTAAGCTAACAATATATTTTAGTTACACCAATCCAAAAAATTCCTTCCTAAGCAAAGACCTGTGTAAAATTAGCTACTGACGAAGCAGAAACTTATGCAGAGAGTACAGCTTTTGTGTATTTAGGAGAAAACATATTTAACTGGGATTTGAAATGTTTTTCTGGGCAACCATTATAATTAAGCATATTAAACTCTTTCTCCTTTTTTGTCAAAGTTAATTTCTATTTCACTTCAAAAAACATCTTTCTAGTTAAATACAACTTTATGAAAGTCAATACTATTGCTTAGTCATTTGTTTTTATACAGAAAATGTCTTACTTCAACAACATTGCACTATTCAAAAGTCAGCTGTGTTCCTTTTTAATACAGGGAGTTTTTTCATCATAACATAAAAATATTCAGATTCAGAGATTTGGAAAATATCTTGATCTCTGTCTCTGAAACCTGAAACATCATCTTCAGTTAGTTCTCTCTCTTGTTCTCTGTCAACTAACTGGAAATTTTGGTTAGCATCCTTTGTGGATCCACTTCAACATTTCAATATCTAATTACTGGATTAACTCTAAATGTTGTTTCCATCCTTACCTTTCTCATTTTGTCTTGTCACTTCTGTCCAGTTCTTTGAGTGCAAAGATTTCCAAATGTAATTTTACAGCCCTAATATCCCCACTAACTATACACATCTACCTCCATACTTGATATCTACTCAGAAATATTGTATAGCTCAAACTTACACCCAAACAAAATTTTTCTGTTCCCCAGCCTTCAAATTCACTCTTTTCACTTCAGAAAAATGGTTCACCATTCATGCATTTATTCTGGTTAAAAAAAAAAAAACAAAAACAAAAGAACAAAATGAGGACATTTTATATCAACTACTGTTTCTACTTGCACATCTTTATGACTAAAGATCAGAAAATTCCCTCGGCTCTACCTTCAAAGCATATTCATATTCTGACCACTTCCTACTCTATCCAGTGTTACTGTCCTAGTTATAGACATGTTAGATCCGCCACATGGAACCCAGTTCAAGGAAAGACTTACTTCCTAATGTCAGGTAGGACAATCAGCAGGCAGCCTTTTTATGTCAGGAGCTTCAGGGTGTACCTCCATTGCAGTGAGCCACTGCCTTGCAGATACTTCCTTTCCAGAGCAGCTCACATTCTTATCAGTGGACTGAGCAAGGTGGGGGCATAAAGCCTAAAGATCTGGCCTTCTAAGATTAATGTAGAATGCTTAGATATATACACACCAGATCATTATTACATAGACTATATGTAGAATAATATATAATGAAATGTAAAGCACCCATTTTTGTTCTCTATATTATCCAAATTCTAATGAAAGTTAAGACTGTGAGTATTGTAGAGACTCCTGTGAGTTTCATTCATTAGTACATAAGTTTATAACAAGAAGATAATTTTTCTTTAGTGTTGTATTGCATTCTACTGTTTGAAAATTATGTGATAGCCACTAATAATAGAAATATCACTGCTACCATAATTCCTAGGAGCTTTATTTTCTGGCAATTCTGAAAGATTCATCAGTACAAAACAATAGAAAAATATATCATGTGATGGTTTTGTAAAATGATTTTCAGTTTGAAAAATCATTATTCAAGTACTTTCATTTGCATAAATTCTTTGAAGTTGTCTTGAAAATTATAAAGCATTTGGGTTGTCTCTTATTTGTTCAGTAAATGTTTCTTCCTCACAAACTATTATAATTAAAAACCCTATGGGCTTAACCTTCTGAAAATAAACTGTCGAATAGAATAATTAATGGTTTGCTTCTCGTATGAAGGTCTAAATTTTTATTTCCTACAGCTACCTCTTTTAATCCAACATGCTTGCATAGCTACAATGTCATACCAGGAGAGAAAAACAACTACATCTAAAACAGAAGAATATGATAAAAACTGTTTACGTTTCGACATGCGTTTTCTAAATTTAGATTGAAACACCTATAAGGAACAGATATAAACAAGAACAGAATTATAATTACTTGTGTGAGCCTTTTACGAATATTTGTTAAATATATCTTTAACATCATGTGGCTTTCACTATTAGAAATTTCCACTTATTATTGTGGAAAAATAGAAATTATTTAGAAAAAACAAATTATCGAGTAGATGAATTATTATCCTATCATTTCAGCCAGTTGACCAAATGAGCAATATACTGTCATAATTACAGTATCTCACATAATCAACGTATTTCAAAATCAATGTTCTTAGTGTTACTTGGTGTGTGATGCATTGCTTTATACATTATACATATACCAGCTTAATTTTATTTCTGCACATATCTCTTAAATCTATTTAACAACATGTTTACCTCTTGAGTTCAATACGATTGTTGGAAGCTGGCAGGAAGTACGTGAAGGAGATGACTTCCCTAAATTATCTTTTGTGGACATTTTAAGTATTGCTAGGATTTTGATTAGCTCATTTACAATAATATAAAGACTCCTATGTGAAGCCACCTGTATACTTCAAGGTTATTCTTTCTTGGGGGGAATGTCCCGCAAGGTTACCCTATAGAGAGACCCTGCTGGAAGGATTCAAAAAACATAGATTGCAAATGATCCTAACTTTTATTTAGCCACAGAATATTTCTGTACTGGCTATGGGATTCATTCCTAACTCCCACCCTCTAAGTGGGAGAGAACATTCTTTCTGTCGTCCCAACCCTCCTTCCCAGTCTACACCCCAGACTGATGGATTCCCTCTGTAGGCAATTTCTGCTGCCATGGGAAAGATGAAGTTCAACATATGTACCTTCAGTGGTGTCACAGTGACATATTTGTCTTATCATATAATTTTAAATTGCTTATTGCTATTCAGAGCTTGGTTGCTCAGATGTTTGGTTTTCTAGAAAAGCAGTTTTCCTTATTAATGACTTCAGTTTCTTTTGTTAACTAGATACTTTATCATTTATAAAATGGTATCTTGGAAACTACCACAGTGAGAGAATAGTTTACTCTCTATATATACAAGGCATAAATCAGAACTAATGATTGTTTCAAACTACTTAAGGATATGTATCACAAAAAAAAAAAAAAAGAAAAAAGCCCAGCTCCAAATGCTATGCAGTTTTTTTTTTAATGTGCTCTTTGTTTCCACTAGGATAGTAGAAGGGCTTTTAAACAACACAGTTTAAAGCATGTCAATATATGATGTACTTTGATGGGGTGATTTAAAAATGGGAAGTATATACAAAATACACAATTATTCCATGCGATACTGTGAAGCTGGTGCTATTCACATAGGCATCCTCTCCTGTACCCCACTGCATTGACATTGAATGTAGAGTGGACAAAGCCTTAGTAAAGGGGTTCTATGGTGCAATGATTAGCACTCTGACCTCCACAGATGCCTTAGCGTTTATCTTTTTACATATAATAAGAGTTCCAAATGATGATACCTTAGTCCAGTGATGTAAATTTTCCAAAATTATTTTTAGATAACTCAAAGTCTGGATTAAAATTCAAATGTCCCAATATTATTTTCAGAGCTCTCATTCAGCACAACCATGCTGGGTCTACCCTACACAAACTTTCCGAGCCTTCTCCAATTCCTCACTTTCAGATTTCCTCTCAGCTCTGTAGAAATTCAGTTTTTCTTCTATATAATGCGAACCTTTCACCTCAGCTGGTTGTAGTCCTTAACTCTTCCATACTTCGTCATTATCTTAGGCCTTCTGTTTCACCTTTATTAATCCAAATTTTGTATAAAGAATTTTTCTTTAAATCCTTAAGTAGGACACCACAAAATCTTCTGTTCCCTATGAACCTTTCCTCAGAAAAAATTTCTAAGAGCCACTTTCTTGTCGTCTTGCTTATGAGAACAAGAAATTCTCAGAAGAGTCTCTGCAGACAATGCTTTCTCCCACAAGCATTGATAATTTCAATCTATTTCTTCCTTTCTGGAGTCACATCATCTGGAATTCCATTTCACTTTCTCCTTTGTCTTTCACTACAGCCACAGGTGAGTTCCTACCATTGTACCTTAAAAGTGAGAGTCCGGAAGTCTAGGCCACTTCTGGGAAGAAGGTGGGGCATTTTCAAAGTGTTTACAAGGGAATTTTATAAAAAGAAAATTTGATAACATGCTAAGTATATTCACAATGTGGTAATGGAAGACACCCTTCCTCTATCCCCACCCCTTCCCTTTTTTTTTTTTTTTTTTTTTTTTGGTAACTCTCCTGTACTCGTTACAACTTGTAACCTAAAAAGGGCTGGTTGAAAGATGGCTATAGAGAAAAACATTTATAATCAAGAACAATTTTAAAAACTGTTAGATTACATTGGGTCCTTATGGCTATCTACAAAACCTCAAAACAGAAGGATAAATGAGTCAATAACAATTTATTCTTGCAGCACAGTCTGGCCCATTTTAAAATAATATTTTCTCTGATTATCTTTTATCTTAGTGTTCACATGCATCCAACAGGAATAACAGTTTCTAGCTTATCTGAAAAAAAACTGCAGTCAGTTTACAAAGTAAATCAGCAAAAATATCATGCAGAGATACATATGAAATATCCCACAAATGAAAAATAATCAGATTGCTGAAAAAGAGTCATAGAATAAATGGGACTTAAAGTTGTAAAAGACTGGAGTTCTTTATGTAAAAAGCAGAACAAAAGAAAAGCATTTTTCACCATGTTATCTTTGGAATTACCTAGACATTTTATTCAAGGTAAACATACAGTCTCTGTATGAGAAAATTTGACACACCCTTGATATAATCCAATACAATTTTTCTTTCAATCCATATTCATTATTTTCATTAGAATATTTTTCAAAAATGTAATCATTTTATTATTGTGGACTAAAAAATTTTCTAGGGTATTTATCAAATAATTTAGAAAATAAATTTCTTTTATAAATGTAATTAAAATTTTGCTTTAACAAGTGACTATTACAGAGGTCCTATTTAAGTCATCCTAATTAGTCTACTAATTTTCATTTATCAGAATGTTAGATTTTTTTGTTAGGTTCCGAAATTGGAACATGACATAGTATTCCATGTCAGAACACTTAATATATAGTCTGTTCTATTTCATAGAGTAGTTGTTTTTTTAGAATGCCAAGAAGAGTACTGGATATATTCTACAGTGTGTTACATGTTAATATTATGGCTGAAACTAGTAGTTAAATTTAGTTCTGATCTGTAGTTTCTTGGCTGAAACTTGAAATAGTAGACTGTATTGTCTTGTATAGCATTTTAGAACTTTTTCTTTTTCCTGGCTTGTTCATTACATTTAGAAAGGGTTTATTTTTCAATTATATTTAAATTTCATGTGTTGTGTCCTTTCTTGTTATTAATTATCAATATTTTAGCTAATGATTTTATTGTTTATAGTTGGTAATTTTCTAAAACTACCGTATGTTCTTTATTTACTGGCTTAAAACACACTGTGTGGGTGGGCAAAATAATATTTTAGAGCTGCCACCATGCCAGCTGGCCACCTCAGTGTCTCACGGTGGGTGTTCAGCTCTGTTCTGTTGCCGTATGACATGAAACAGGGCTTTGACCCTTGCAGCACTGTGCTTGTAAAAGTGAGCTAGGCTATAAAAATCACGATGATTTCATCAACAGTAGATCCTCCAATGATACATTCCATGCTTTTGGTTATTTACTGTACACGGTCAGCAGACTAATGCCCTGTCAAAGTTAGTAGTTTGAGAAATATTTAAAAGGACTGGAAGTCGGTTATGGTTGCTAAAGATTTTCTTGAGACATTACAGATAGAAAGACATTATTAATTATCATGTATTATAATGCATCCTAGACCAATTTGCTATTTATTATCAGTCTCCTTTAGATTTCAAATGATGACCTTTCTCATTGTGAAGGATTTCATAAAGCTCTTTCTAGAATCTATAGTTATCAGAATATACAGGATACCTGTATGCAGGTATATGGATAAAGAATATCCATTATCAGGATAAAATTTTGTAGTCTGGATATCAGTTTTATTCTTCTTTCCTTCTCTGTATCACATTTTCAAGCAATGTCAATTCAAATAATGCATCCTGAGAGTTTAAGTGGAATTATACTAATAATCACAGTATTGATGTTCTAGGAATTAATTCTTCTCCTTGTTTCATCTAGGGATCTACATGTGCAGACTCATAAAGAGCAGATGAAAAGCAGTCAGGACAAGAATATGGTGATACTAGCTTATTCAAGAGGGCTAGTAACCTTTTGTTTTTTCCAACCAGTACAAAGTAGATATTCTAATGGCCTTCTGGTGAAATGAAAACAAATACACAATGTTCCTTTATAATAGCACAGAGAAAAACCGTTACACTACAAAAGCCTGTTTAGACACTTTAAAATGTAATTCTGATTTAGGTGTGAAAACAGTGTGCTAATAAAAGGACACACAAATGCAGCAGGAGAATTGTATACATGGTAATGCAGCACTAAACTTAATCTCCACTCGAGGGGTGGAATAAAATAGCCTTCAGTGTCTCTTTGGGTGTTGATCATATATATTCTTAGGATTCGATGACAGTAGATAAAATATTTTACATTTTAATATCAGTCTCAAGAGATTCCTAGTCTTTCAGTGTTTTTAATATGTGATTTTCTAAACAGTAAGGGTCTGTTTATTGGCAAGGAAACAAAACCAGAAAAATAGAAATCTGCTTGATTCTGCCATGGTCGAACAGGTACTGGCATGTTTCCATTTCTTTTCCCAAGATGCATATTTTCTCATTGTACTGAGAAGATTTAAGTCAATGAAATCTCTACATTCAGCTCACAAATAGTCTATTTTCAAGAGGTTCCTTCAGCTCGAGCCCCTATGTTGCTTAATCCAGTCATTCCAAATTTTAATGGGCTAGATTTTAAAGGTACACTGAATGCCTAAATAAGGAATAATAGCCTTTTGTTATGCCAAGTAAGAACACCAATAAATCCTTTACATTCTCAACTTGATACACAGCTGTTTTTTTCTGTTTATTCTGTTTGGTTTGGTTTTATTAATAGTTCTCTGTGGATTAATACAAAGAACAACAAGGGAAGTCAATTGTCTTTGCTTATGCTCTGTTTCCTAAATAAACAAATCACAGTTTATTCATACAAAGTGAGATAAGCCAGTCATAGTTCTTATTTTTCAAGTGAAACTTACAAATAAGCATATTCAAAATGTCCAATACATCAATGTGTAAGCTCTTACTTGCTTAACCCCATTGTCACTATTTTCTGTGTGTTTCCAGTCTTGACCCCCTTCAGAGCCCTAGCAACATGGAAATACCTCCTGGCTACTGTACACTAAGCCCAAATGCACCAGAAATATGCTGATCTCAACAGGTTGGTGAACATGCTGAATACCACGTACGTGACCTTTACAAACAGGGGTTGTGGTGCCCTAGGGATAGGCTTAGAAAATTTGCAACGATAGTATAAGATAGGACACATCTCTCTAAGACATCATATTTATTCTCAAATTAGGTCAATTTTTTTTTTAATACATGTTGCCATATCTTGGTCCTAAAATGTTGCTTACATCTATCTTTAAAGATGGTGCCATATTACTGACAAAAGAAATATAAAGACTCAAAAGACATAATGAGTTTAAGAGTTTACTGCCTTTGAATCAGGGAAAATGTGAGTCAAGAAAAATAGATTATTTTGCTCTGTACACAAAGATTGTCAGATTAACATCAAATAATAACTCAGGAGATTTGTTTAAATTATGTTCTCATCTGTATGTATAGAGAGAAAGGAACCCATGTAAAGATGATGTTAGACCAAACGCAAGGATGACACTCAGACTCAGAAACGCAAAAGCTGCATGTTTTTCAGGGAAAAATGATAAGTTAAAGTAAACAAGTCTTTGCTATATTTAGAACTGGTTGCTATAGCATTGCTTGGTGTGACATTTTTGAATAAATAGATAAAATCTAGCACTGTAATTGTCACTTAAGAAAAGAAAGAACTGTAAGGGGAAAAAAGAAAGCAGTAAACAACATCCCTCCACCAAAGAAAAACTAAAACTAAAGCAAACCGAACCAAACAAACAAGAATCACAAAATGAACTTTAAAGAAAAATGCCAAATGCATTGATCTTTAAGACTCTAGAATCCTCAAAAACCACTGTAGATAAGAATTTCATTACCTTTAGTCATTTTAATGCCTCCCTTGAAAAAACTCAAGTGCAGTTTACTAAGGCAGTATGCATCACTGAGAAAGCAGAATGGCAGATTGCTTAGGAACAAAATGCTGAATTGAATATTTTAAGTTTAAAAATATTTATTCTACCCCGGTTATAGGATTAATATAGAACATTTAAAGCACTTCGTCTAATAAAGTTAGCATCATTACTGTTGGTAACCATCACAATATTTGTTTATTGTTATCAGATGCTTAATATTAGGTGATGAATGCTTGATGAAAAACAGGACCTTTACAAAGTCTCAAAGCAGCTGCCAACAATATATTTATTGCAAAAGAAATACAGTTACTTTACAGTAGAGAAATCTTGCATGCCACTATTACCGAGTGACTTATTTACTATCTCTAGAAAAGGGACAAATGAACATCATGTGCCTCCTGATAGGTTATACTGAGAAGAATATAAAATCACTTCTATAATATTACATCAAAATACAAAAGCTGAATGTAACCATGAGAAAATATCATACAAAGCCAAACTGAGAGACATTCTGTATCCTTCATAAGTGTTAAGGTTAGGAAAGACAAAGAAAGACTAAAGACCTATTTCAAATTAAAGGGTATTAAAAAGATCTGACAGCTAAATATAACATGTGCTACTGGATTTAATCCTAGACCACATAAAAGATATTAGAGGAGAGATCATCAAAATTAGGATAAGGGCTACAGATTAGGTAATTTTATTATATCAGTGGTGACTTTCTGATTTTTACCATTATACTGTGTTTGTATAAGAAAGTTCTTATTTAGAAAGGCATAAAGCATATGTCTGAAATGTATTGTCAAAGGTTTCAGAAAACTTTACATATATGTATATATACATACATACATATACACACATATATGCATACATATACACATGTATATAGAATTCTCTGAACCATTAAATATAATTTTATATATATATAGAATTTCATATATACATATTTTATATGTATACTCTGTATGGAATGTTCCTCACATTTGTGGAATCCGAGCCATGAAATTTACACAGGAATTCTTGGTGCTGATATTGTCATAAGTCTAATTATTTCAAAATAAAATGTTAAGAGAATAAATCCAAAGTCAGTCTCAAAATTCATAATAATTACAAGTAGGTGGTGAATCCTGAGAGATCCACACTTTTAAATTTACTGTAGTCATAGTAGTTTTGCTCAGACATTGCTGATTTTGCTCCCAAGAATTCCTGACTAATGTTTTTGTCAGTCACACCTCACATAATTTTGTCAGTCATGGTTCACATGTTTTTGTTTCTATAAAATTTTATTCTCACTATCGATTTTATTAGAAATTCCTTGGGTGCAAAATAGTTTGACCTTATCCAGAAGAACACATTTACCAAACATTTCCTGAGCCCCTTCATCTGGAAATCTTGACATATAGACTGTATCAACTGAGGCAAAAGTGAAGAGAAGATAGCAGGTAGAAATGTATACCCTTGTGGAAAATGAAAGTCTAAAGTAAATTTTCTGCAACTCTAACAAAATTTCATAATCATTCACATAACTGCCTCTGAAAAATAAAATTATTTGTAGTACATCTGCTGGGACACCTTCTATTATTGGACCCTTGCTTCTGGCCAAGTCAGATTGGGCCAGAGTATATATTTGACTTAAACATGGGCAACTAATTTGCCAGCTAAGGAGCAGACCCATCTTTTAAAGCAGTTCAACTCAAGAGTCATATACTGAAAGCTCTGGAACTAAAGTTTCATTTAGAGTCAAGGCCTATAACTGCACCATAATAAGCCTAATAAAGTTAAGGAGAAACAGAGACTCTGAACCAACAGAGACATCAAATTCCTGAATTAGAAAGTCAAGTAGAAAAGAGAGGCAGTATTTCTTCCAGTAGTAAGTCAAGAGGAATAGATGCAGAATAGCCACCTCCCATCCTGATAACACATTAAATCCTTGTTCTGTATCACCAAAGTCACAAGTGTCTTTCCTGTGAGACTCTCAGTGTTCTGTCAATAAATTCTACATCTGGGTGGTCTTAGTTTCTTTTCCTTGAAACAACAGACCCTTAACTAAACTTTTCTTAACTAATCTTTTCTACTCCTGTTGCTCAAAGATAGTTACTGAAAGAGTAACCAAATAATAGATAGCAACTTTAAAACCAAACAAAACAGACAGGTAGCAAGTTTACAAGACTCTTATATATAACACATTTGTATCCAGTTAGGTAGAGGAAATAGAATGCTGAGAGAATATTTGGGTTATGGTCCTCGTTCTGTCACTTATCAGCTAAATGGCTTTAAGTAATAATTTAAATACATTTAAATATGTTAATACATTTTCTTCTATACACTGATGGAAACCCTCATTCATATTACTGAGTGTCATGGTTTTGGCTGTGTCCTCACCTCAGGTAGGCCACTGGGGCTTACTTGAGGGTGGAGGTTGAGAGGAGAGTGAGAAGGAAAAAACTACCTATTAGGAACTAAGCTTTTTACCTGAGTGGCGAAAGAATCTGTACATCAAATCCCCGTGGCACACAATTTACCAATATAACAAACATGCACATGTATCCCTGAACCTAAAATAAAAGTTAGAAAAAATGCCTTGGGAAGGCCTATGATTGGCAGCCTTGGAAGGGCCTTTGATTGGCAGCCTTAGAAAGGCCTTTGATTGACAGCCTTTGGCAGCCCATGAATCCTGGGCCCATCATTTTTGGACTCAGAAAGGTGGATTTAGGATTCTGAGGGAAGAGTTGCTATATCTAGAAAAGTAAAGGAGAGGGTGATGTTTTCTGGCAAAACAATAGATTTCTGTTTAGGAACAGTATCCAAAATATTTAACAGCTGGTAATTCGTGGGCATCAGTCAATCAGAACAGAGGTGCGATGAAACTGCTGGAGAAAATTTTGGAGGCTCCCTACTGGATAGACTCATTAGTTGCAGGCTGACTCCCTCCCTTCCTTCAGATTTTCTTAAAATATCAATTTCCCCCAAGTCCTTCTTTGACCACCCTTGTCTCCATAGTAACCTACATATAATATACTTAAACAATTAAAATGTTATTATATGTGTACTCCAACCAGAATGTATCTTCATAGGGTCAAATATTTGGATCTTTAATGCTGTGTCTTTGAAATCCAGATGAGTACAATCAATGATAGACAATCAATAAATACTTATTAAATGGATTGATTATATTCTTTGTTTAGAATATTGTTGAAATTATTCTCCATTATTACTATTGGCCTCTCACAAGAAAAGGGCATTATACAGATGGCTTCATTCATGAAGGTCAGAATTAGGTATTAAGAAAATATCTAATTTCCATAGAAAGCTGGAAAACATAGCATAAGCTAAGCGATTTACTTCTGTGTGGAGGAATTTGTTATCTTTGTAAATTAAAACAAAAGTTTAAATGAGCTCATATTCTGAAATTCAGATATATATATATATTATGTATATCATATATTTTTGCATTAGTCAAGGTTCTCTAGGGGAACAGAACTAACCGGACATATGTATATATGAAGTGGAGTTTATTAAGGAGAATTGACTTACACGATCACAAGGTGAAGTCCCACAATAGGCCATCTGCAAGCGAGGAGCAAGGAAGCCAGTAGTGGCTCAGTGCAAGTCCCAAAACCTCAAAAGTAGAGAAGCTGACAGTGCAGCCTTCAGTCTGTGGCCAAAGGCCCAAGAGCCACTGGTGTAAGTAAGTCCAAGAGTCCAAAAGCTGAGAAACTTGGAGTCTGATGTTCAAGGGCAGGGAGCATCCAGCATGGGAGAAGGATGAAGGCCACAAGACTCAGCAGGTCAGCTTCTCCCACCTTCTTATGCCTGCTTTATTCTAGCTGCACTGGCAGCTGATTAGATGGTGCACATCCACACTGAGGGTGGGTCTGCCTCTCCCAGTCCACTGACTCAAATGTTAATCTCCTTTGGCAACACCCTCATTGGCACATCCAGGATCAATACTTGTCATTATTCAATCCAATCAAGTTGACACTTAATATTAACCATCACCATACTTTATATATATAACATATTTATATATTTTATATATCATATATAACATATATATTGTACATATCATATATTAATATGTTTTATATATCATATATTAATATATTTTATATATCATACATTAATATATTTTATATATCGTATATAAATATATTTATATATAATATATTATATACAATATATTAATATATAATATAATATATTTATATATCATATATTGATATATTTTATATGTTATATATTAATATATTTTATATGTTGTATATTAATATATAAAATATATAAATATTTTTATATAATTTTTATATAATATATAATTTTTATATAATTATAAAAAATAAACATATAAATATTAATATATTTTATATCACATATATGTATGTTTCTCTCTCTCTTTGTCTTTATGTCAGAGTTCTAATCTATTACAGGAATCTCCATTAAATGCAAGCAAAACCACCTTCATGCTTGCATCAAATGGGATAATGATTTTGATTATCATCTCACATCAAATGGGATAAAACGACATGGACACATGTGGAATGGTTTTAAGGAGCGGAGAGTTTAATAGGCAAGTAAGAACGAAGAAGCTCCCCTGTACAGAGGGAGCAGGCATCCAAAGTTGAGAGAGGAAACCCTGTGTGCAGCGTAAAAGTGGCTGCTTATATAAGGAGACTGGAGGAGGTGGTGTCTGATTTCCATAGGGCTCAGAGGACTGGTTTGACCAGGTGTAACCATTCATGTAACCTGCCCCTCCCACCCTAGCCTTTTAATATGTAAATGCAGGGAGCTAAGATGCTCTCTACACACTTGGGGAAATGTGCCAGGCACATGTGAGGGCAAGGACAAGAGGAGGAGGGTGGGAATCATCATGTTTGGGTGGACCCAGTTTCTAATGGCTTGCATTTGCATATCAAAGATTGCCAGCTCTAAGAGCTGGGGCTTTCCTGCTAGACAGGAAACATTTCTGGAGCTACTTCAAAAGAAACGAAAAGTTCCCAAGGACACTTTTTTCTCTCTATCTGTCTAAAATAATTTCTTAATAACTCCTATAACATTTGCTGCCTAATAGTCTAGAACCATATTCGGGATCTGACACCTTTTGGCTGAATCCTTAACACACAACTAGTTCTTAATTATGGGAGTCAGCTACGTTAAAACAAAACATAACAAAAACTTTCCTGGAGTGAACCTTTTGCGTATATTGCTGCTGATTCTTCCATCTAAACCGAAATTTCCTTACTTCTAATCTGCCTTGTATGGCTATTGACAGATTTGGGTCTTTTCCAAATGCCACACTCAAGTACAACAGCATGAACTGAAGTTTTAAAAAGCTATGCAATTTAACTCAAGGGACAATTGTTAAGCCTACTGCTATTAGAAACAACATAAAGAAAGCCAAATATGACCAGGTATAAATCTAGTAAGAAAATCATAAAATGGGCATGGTAATACACAATATATGCATAGTAAAATACATTTAAAACATAGTTTGAAAATAAGAAAGTAACAGCAAAATGCAAAATGAGCAAAAGGCATGACTGAAGATTCTCCTGAAAACAAAATAGAAATGTTAGCTCCTAAATTCATAAAATGAAAATTAGCTTTACTTACGAAATTAAAAAAAATAGCAAATTAAAACTACATTAGGCCGGGCGCGGTGGCTCAAGCCTGTAATCCCAGCACTTTGGGAGGCCGAGACGGGCGGATCACAAGGTCAGGAGATCGAGACCATCCTGGCTAACACGGCGAAACCCCGTCTCTACTAAAAACACAAAAAATTAGCCGGGCGAGGTGGCGGCGCCTGTGGTCCCAGCTACTCGGGAGGCTGAGGCAGGAGAATGGCGGGAACCCGGGAAGCGGAGCTTGCAGTGAGCTGAGATCTGGCCACTGCACTCCAGCCTGGGCGACAGAGCGAGACTCCGTCTCAAAAAAAAAAAAAAAAAAAAAAAAAAAAAAAAAAAAAACTACATTAAAAAATTCATATCAATTCATCAAAATAAGCTTAATAATATTTTGTTTTCAGTAGTGGTAAAACCCTATCTCAAATTTAATTTTTGGATATTGTCAATATATTTTCTTCAGCAGGCCATTTGAAAATATGAAACTTATAAAGGCAAATCTATTTTGAACAAGAAATTTCAATTGTAGAATATATTTCACGAAATTACTCATGTGTCTACACATATAAATACCTGTAAATATGAGGTATTGACTATAGTATTGTTTGATTTCAAAGGTGGGGAACAACGAAAATGGACAGACCTGCTATTTTAAAACATAGTATATAATATGTATTAATCAAAAATTATAAGATACACTATGGAAATACATGTTAAGATATGTGGTTAAGTAAAAAAAAGATTAACAACTGTGTGATTTGTCTTTTATGTAAATAAATAAAAGTGATGTATGCATATATGTTTACATATAATTACATTATCACTGGGGAGATAAATTGGTAAGAAATATGGACCAGGATAAGGATAAGATGCACTTTTCATTGAAAACATTTTTATACCTTTGACTTTATAGAAAAAATATGAACATAGAATGTGTATTCAAATAAATAAAATTTACAGATGTTATTTAAATCAATATACCAATTAAAAATTAGTTTAAAAATTTATTTTATTTTATTTTATTTTTGAGACGGAGTTTTGTTTTACTCTTATTGCCTAGGCTGTAGTGCAATGGTGCGATCTCTGCTCACTGCAACCTCCACCTCCCGGGTTTAAGCTATTCTCCTGCCTCAGCCTCCCGAGTAGCTGGGATTACAGGCGTCCGTCACCACAACCAGTTAATTTTGTATGTTTACTAGAGATGGGGTTTCACCCTATTGGTCAAGCTGGTCTCAAACTCCTGACCTCAGGTGATCCGCCTGCCTCAGCCTCCCAAAGTTCTGAGATTACATGCGTGAGTCACCATGCCCGGCCTAAAAATATCTTCTTTTGAGTGAGTAGAGAGCACAGATTTTGGAGTCAGAAACACTTGGATTAAATTTCTGGCTTCAAACTAATTTATAAACTATATTGATGTGGCTAATGTTCTCAGTCTTTATGAGTTCATTTTTAGCTGAAAATTGTGTCAACAAAACCATTTCTGAATTTTTGAGAGGATTATATTGATAAGGCAGATAATTAGTCTAGCCTTCTCTCTGTCCTTTTCTTTCTTTCTTTCTTTCTTTCTTTCTTTCTTTCTTTCTTTCTTTCTTTCTTTCTTTCTTTTGCTCTTTCCTTTCTTTCTTTCTTTCTTTTTCTTTCTTTCTTTCTTCCTTTTCTTCCTTTTCTTCCTTTCTTCCTTTCTTCCTTTCTTCCTTTCTTCCCTTCCTTCCCTTCCTTCCTTCCTTCTTTCCTTCCTTCCTTCCTTCCTTCCTTCCTTCCTTCCTTCCTTCCTTCCTTCCTTCCTTCCTTCCTTCCTTCCTTCCTTTCTTTAAATAAAAAACAACCACACCCTTTTCATTCCATAATAATACGATTTTCTACTGGGAGACCTGTTAAATCAGTGATAGGTTTGGAAATTGGAGATTTATTTTGTCTCTAGAAAAATAAAGTTCTTATGTTCTTAATATGCCTTGCATTTTCTTCTAATAAGTAAAATTATTCACATCAATAATAACAGTATAATTTGATATTTCCACATTAAAAAAATAAGAACATCATTTAATTTTTGTTGTAGCATTTAATTTTTACCCATCTTCTAATTTACAGAAAGATTGTATGAGAATTCAAAGAACTCCCATATACACATTACCTAGGTTGACCAAATGTTTACATTTGCCCAACACATTTTTCTCTTTTCATGTATACACACACACACACACACACACACACACACATACATGAGTTTTACGTATATATGTATTTTTTTCTAAAAATTTTGAGAACAAGTTGAAGATATTCCACCTATTTACCCCTTAAATCCTTTGTGTGTATTTCCTTAGAATTAGGACATTGTTTTATATATTGTAATTATACCATTTTGAAAATCAGAAAATTTTACATTTACACAATGATATTACCTAATCTACAACTGAAATTCAAATTTCATTAACTGTACAAATAGCTATTTTTATAATAACTTCTATAGCTTTTTTCCTGCAGCTCCAAGATCCAATTCAAGATCCTACTTTGCATTACCTTTTCCAGTTTAGAATGGTTTTTCTCTTCCTTCCCCTCTCCTCCCCTCCCCTCCCCTCCCCTCCCTTCCCCTCCTCTCCTCTCCCCTCCCCTCCCCTCCTCTCCCCTCCCTTCCCCTTCCCTGCCTTCTTTCTTTCTGCTTTCTTTCCTTTTATTACCTTGACATATTTGAGGGGTGCATGTTATTTATTTTTTTAAGTGTTCCTCAACTTAAGTTTGTCTGAAATTATAATTTATTTATAATGAGTCTGAAATGCAACATACTTGATATATTGTTATTTTTAGTCTATCATTACCAGAAAATATGTGGTGTCAATTTGGCCAAATAGCAGATGTTAACTTTTTAAAATTTTGTTATCGTGGTGTCTGACACATTTCTCCACCATAAAGTTATTTTTTTCATTTTACTTAATATTTTATTTTTATGAGGATACCTTGAGACATTGTAAATATCTTGTTTCTGATTGTCCTTTAAGAAATTAGGTTTAGAATCCATTAATGATTTTGTAGCTACATCATTCTATTGAGCACATCTGTAAGATATGACTCCTCCTCTTTGTCATTTGTTTATTCATTATTTCTTTTATGTATATTTCTACCCACTTTTAGTAATTTTCCCTTTGAAATTTTAATGTATTTCATTTAAAAGATTTTTTTAGTCGTTTCCTTGAATTTACAGTATATACTTACATCTAATCCCAAGTTCGCTTTCAAATAACACTATACCACTCCACAAGTAGTACAAGTGCCTCATAATAAAGTATCCCCAGTTACTTCTACCCATCCTTTATAACATTGTTGTCTTTTATTTTATTTATTCATAGGCTGTAATCACTGAATGCATTGCTGCTATTATTATTTGGAACTAAGTATTATCTGTCTCAAGAATAATGAAATATTTTATTTTGCCTTTATTCTTCTCTAAGGCTCATTTTGTTATGTAAATCTCAGTTTCTAATCTATACTGTTTTTCTTCTTTATGAAAAATCATTTTATTTCTTTCATGAGAAGTCTACTGACAACAAAATTCCCTTAACAACAGTTCACCTGAGAATGTTTTTCTCTTTTACCACAAAGTAATCGTATCATGTTATACCCCATCAACAAGTTGCTACAGCATTCTCACTATCATTTGGTCTTAGGAATCATTTTAGTTTTACCATTCTAGTGGATGTGTAGTGGCACATTCTTGTGATTTTAATGTGTACTTCCATAATGACTAGTGATATTGAGCAATTTTTAATATACTAATTGATCATTCAAAAATATTTCTACTTGAAATGACTTTCATTTAAAAAAATTTTTTAAACTGACGCAATATAATCGTACACATTTATAGGATGCATAGTGACATTTCAATACATGTAATGCATAATTATCAGGTAAGTATAATTATCATACCTGTCTTCTCAACCTTATTATTTTTTTGTGTTGAGAACATTCAATATACTGTTTCTATTAATAGCTATTTGAAACTATATATTACATATATAATTATATATTACATATATATTTACATATTAGTAATATATTGTTGTTAACCATAGTAATCCTATATTGGTATAAAACACTGGAGTATATTCATTGTATTTAGCTGAAATTTCATATCTTTTAATAAATCTTTTCCTATCCACCTCCAACCTTGCTTCCTGCTACTCTTTCCAGCTTCTAGTATTGTCTGTTCTACTTTATACTTCTATGAGATCAACTTATTTTAGCTTCCACGCATAAGTGACAACATGCAATCCTTAACTTTCTGTTCCTGGCTTTTTTCTTTATTGGGATGTTTATAGTTTAATTATTAATTGTAAACACATGTGTGTGTATATGTGTGTGTGTTTGATCAATATACAAATCTTTTCTCAGCTATTTTCTCCTGGTCTAATTGGTTAGTTTCATAATTTTCTTGTAATTGTCATTTGACGAAGCTTCATTGATCATACATTTTTCTTGAATGGTTATTTATTTATGTGTTCTCTTTAAAATATTTGCCTACTCTCAAAATATAAAAATATACTCATTTTTTTCTAGAAATATTATCAATTCTTTTATGTATAGTTTTTTGAACCATCACAAAATATTGGTTTATTTTTGTTGTGAGGTATGAGAAGAAGTTCATTTTTTAGTAATTAGATATACAGTTGTTTCAGTGTAATTTCTTGAAAAGACTTATGTTGTTTAATTGCTTTGAAGCCTCTGTCGAAAGTCAATATACCTTGTAAATCTGAGTCTGTTTCTGAATTCTTTATTTTTTCTATTGATTTGTTTAACTTATTATCATGCCAACATAGTGATATTTACCTTAAGTGGGTAGTTTATGGAAAGCCTTGAAGTGAGTTTTTTGTTGTTGCTCTTTGCCCAGTCTCACTCTTTCTCCAGGCTGGAGTGCAGTGGCTCTATCTCGGCTCACGGCAACCTCTGCCTCCTGGGTTCAAGCGATTTTCCTGTCCCAGCCTCCTGAGTAGCTGGGATTACAGGTGTGTGCCACCACGCCTGTCTAATTTCTGTATTTTTAGTGGAGACAGCATTTCACCATGTTGGCCAGGCTAGTCTCAAACTCCTGCCCTCAAGTGATCCGCCTGCCTCAGCCTCCCAAAGTGCTGGGATGAAGGCGTAACCCACTGCACCTGGCTGGAAGTGAGATATTTTAAGTCTTCCAAATTTAATTTTCAAGATTGTTTGGCTATTGTAGATCTTTTACATTTCCATACATGTGTTAGAATGAATTGCAGAAAAACTTGTCATTTTCCATAAAAAATTCTTCTAACAAAATTGAAAATTTTAACAAACTTGAGTTTTCTAATATGGGAATACATTTATTTATCCACTTATTAAAGTATTCATTACCTTTTCTTTGTAATCTCTTGTAGTTTTCAATGTATAGGAATGTGTTTTGAATTACTTGACAGATGAATTTTTGCCATTTATTTTTGCATGCTATTGAGAATCGGATTTTTAAATTTCATTTTTCAATATTTTTACTGTCATATTTAAGTGTAATTGAATTTTATATAAGATGACAAATCTTTCAACCTTGCTGATTTTTAAAATTATTATTTAAAAAAGTTTAGAGCAGTTTTAGGTAAACAGTAAAATTAAGAGGAAGGTATAGAGATTTCCCCTATATCTCCTCCCCACACACATGCACATGCATAGCCTTTCTCATTATCAGCATCCTCCAAGGGGATGGGGTGAAATGTGTCACCAGAGTCGTACATTTTTACCATTGGTTAGCCTACACTGACACATTATTACCCTGAAAGTCTGTGGTTCACATGAGCATTCACTCTTGGTGTTTGTTGGACATTCTGTGGGTTTGGACAATGTATAATGACTTTTATCCATCATTTTGTATCATACAAAGTACTTTCACTACCCCACGGATTCTTTGTACTTTGCCTATTTATCCTCCACTTTCCAACCCTTGGCCTGACAGTTTTAATATCTCTATTGATTTTTTTCCCCAAAATTCATATATTTGAAATCATACAATGTATCACCTATTCAGATTGTCTGCTTTCACTTAGTATTAGAAATGTAAGTTGCCTTTGTGGCTTCCATAACTTGATAGGTCATTTATTTTTAGCACTGAATAATATTCTATTATCTGAATGTTTCATAGTTTATCTGTTCACCTACCGAAGGACATCTTGTTGCTTCTAAATTTGGGTGATTATAAATAAAGCTGCTTTAAACATCTATGTTCAGGTTTGTTGTGTGGACATAAGTTTTCATTTTATTTCCATAAATACCAAGGAGTGCACTTGATGGATCTTATGGTAACAGCATGTTTAGTTTTGTAAAAAGCTGCCAATCTGTCTTCCAAAGTGACTGTACCATTTTGCGTTCCCCTCACTAGTGAATGAGATCCTGATGCTCTGTATGGTCACCAATGTTGCGGTGGTCCGTGTTCCAGATTTTGGCTGTTCAAGGCCTCACTTCAAGGCTTTCCATAAACTACACACCTAAAGTAAACATCACTGTGTTGGCATGACAATAAGTTAAATAGATCAATAGAAAAAATAAATAATATAGTGCAGTGGTATCTCCTTGTTATTTTAATTTGCATTTCCCCGATTTCACATAATGTGGAACATCTTCCATGTTGAAAACTTGAATCATTAATTCTATAACTGTAGATATTTTAGAATTTTCTATGTAAACAATCTTGTGTCTGTAAATAGTTGTTTTACATATTTCTTTCTAACTTTTACATTAATTTTAGTATTATTTTCTCTAGTTTTTATGTATTTTTCATATTTCTTGATTTATTTTATTTATTTTTTGGGCTAGGACTTCCAAACAATGTTAAATAGAAATGGGAAGAGCAGGTGATCATGACTTCCCCCCAAATGGGAAAACTATTAATATTATATCAATATGATTGATGTTCCTCATAGATTTTCACACCCATCCTTCTGATTGTGGACAATGTATACCATATTCATAGTTACTGAGTGTTTTATTATGGAATGGATGTTGAATTACATCTACCGAAATGACCATATATGAGTTTTCTCTTTATTTTGTTAATATGGTGAAACACATTGATACATTTTTAAATGTTAAGACAGCTTTGTATTACTGGGATAAGCCTTATTTTGGCAAGATAATTCTGTTTCATTTTACATATTGCTGCATTTGATTCACTAACATTTTATAATTGATTTTTGTGTATATGTCCATTAGGGCTCTTGCTGTAATTTTTTCAGCAATATTAGCTGTAATATTAGAATTTTACTCACTTTATAAGTACATGCTACAATCTGTTATTATTTACATGCTTAAAAAAATTCACAAGTAGGTCATATAGGTCTAAACTTTCTTTGTGGAAAAATATCTTCTCATATTTTTGTTATTTTTCTTGGTTACGTTATATGAGTTGTATCTTTTTCCTGGTTTCTTAAGTTGAAATCTTCAATCTTCAGTAATTTATTTTAAGCATTTTGTTTGTTTGTTTTTGTAACAGAATCTTGCTCTGTTGCCTTAGCTGGAGTTAAGATAAGCATGGCTCACTGCAGCCTCCACCTTGTAGGTTCAGAAGATCTTCCTGTCTCAGCCTCTCATGTAGCTGGGACTACAGGTGCACACCACCATACCTGTCTATGTTTTTAACATTTTTGCAGATATGGGATCTCACTTTGTGGCACAGGCTGGTCTCAAACTCCTGACCTCAAGTAATCCTCCTACCTCAGCCTCCCAAAGTGCTGGGATTACAGGTGTGAGCCACGGCTCCCAGGCAACTTTTTTTTTTTTTTTCCTAAATTAAGCATTTGTATTGGTTTCCTATGACTGCCATAAGGTGGTTTAAAGCAACAGGAATATATCTCTCACATTTCTGGAGTCTAGAGTCTGAAATCAAGTTGTTGACATGGCCATATACTCTCTAAAGCTTCTAGGAGAGAATCCATCATGTCTCTTCCAGCTTCTGGTAGCCTCAAGCATTTGTTGATTTGTGACAGAATAATTCTAATCTCTGCCTGTCTTCACATGCCCCACTCTGTGTCTCTCCTCTCTTGTAAGGATGTCAGTCATACTGGATTGAAAGTCTACACTACAACTGGAAGGTTAAGCAGTTTACAAAGAACAAATTTTCATATTGTTATCGGAGAAAGAAGACCATTTATTTAAATAAATAAGACAATTCTGTGGTGATTTCCCTCTGGGAATAGAAAGTAATGTAGCATGAAAAATAAATTATTGATTTTTGTTTGTAGTTTACAAATGCAATGTAGAGCAGAAGATTACTCTGTAGGTCAGGTGCATTGGCTCATGCCTATTAATCCTAACACTTTGGGAGGCTGAGGTGGAAGGATCACTTAAGCCCTGGAATTTGAGACCAGCCTAGGCACTATCTTTACAAATAATTTTTTAAAAATTAGCTGGGCACGCTATCACACACCTGTGGTCTCAGCTACTTGGGAGGCTGAGATGGGAGGATTGCTTGAGCCTGAGAGTTTGAGGCTGCAGCAGGCCTTGATGGAACCACTGCACTCCAGCCTGGGTGACAGGACAAAACCATGTCTCAAAACAAAAACAAAAATAATTGCTCTGTGAACAATATTACTTTTAAAAAAAGAAAGTCATGGTTTCAAGCAATATGTGTATATACATCAAACATTCATGTATCACAAATAAAGACTCTAGATAAAAATGTTACCATAGTCATTTTACAAATGATAAAATTAATTAAAAATGTAAACATTCTTGCTAAAATCTAGTACAGTAGCTTAGAACTAAGGTGCTTTCGATGCAGTTCGATAAGTGAAAACATTGTGCATTAGTTGCATTAATCAATCACGCTGATTATCAATTTGATACAGTATTTAATTTTGATAGCTAATAAATTGAAAATAAAAGCTATATTAATTTTAAAAATTAATTTACTTCATTAAAGTGAAAGAAGATGAATACCAAAAAATAAAATGTGATTATCTTTAAGAAATGAAATTTTGTGGGATTTAAAGTTTTTTTTCAAATGTTTTACTTGTTTCTCCTTATATTTATTCTAATAAGAATGTCTTGTCTACATTTTTGAAGTAAATATTAATTAAGGGATGACATCTTCATTACCAGCAATTAGTGAAAATAAGTTATTGATGTAATTAGCATTTCCTACATCTTGATTCCATTGGCCACAATATATTTTACTGCAGGCTGTGGAATTATATCATGGAATTTGATTTTTATTGTCTCTGTATTCAGTGTCCAGTAATTGAATAATTTTACTGTGATCAAAGCATGTAAATCAATATCTTAATAACATCAAATTCATTAATTTATACAGAAATCATGGTTAAAATTAAATGTGTAGTCATAAATTAATGATAGACTGTTTCACATATATGAGGTATGAAAAGTATTTATAATAAAACTCAATAGAAAATAGACTTTACTAAACATATTCAACAAAAATTGGCATTTGCGATATTCTAACCTCATACGTAAAATAGAGTCTATGTGGAAATTCCTGACAGTGTATAAACCAACTTGATACTGAGGAAAGCAAAAATACTACTTGTTCATTTTAAACCTCTAGACATACATCTTTGTTGCTGGAAAGTGGTGTTGGATGAAAGATTAAGTAGGTGTGTATTCCCTTAGGATTCTGTCACAAAGCTGGCATTTCTTTTTGGACCCCACACACAATGTAAAGATATAGATTTAATAAACAAACCATTTTTGATCTCAGCAAGGAACTTAGCAGGGATTTTGAAAGTCAAACACACAGGAGCCATGCTTAACTGTGGTGGTAAAAGTAACATCTGCCTGAGAGGTTTAAACAACAGACTTTTCAAATCACTTTTAAAGCCACAGTAGGAGATGTGACAACCATAAGCAATACCGCAACCAGACGAGGAACATGAAAGCTGGAAGAAGTCAATTATGTTCAAATACTAAAATAATCCCCATTAAAGGGAAACGAGAAATAGGTTGAAGTTCCTGCTTCGTTCTGTCTACCTAAGCCTTTATGTACCCTTTCAAGTCTTCATTAACGAATGTAAACTGACTTTAAAGAAAGAAAATAATTGAATGTTACCACTGATAAATGGTTAACTTCACACATTTAAGTTAGATGAGTCATTTATTTCAAAGTCAAAATTTATTTCCTAATTCAGTACTTTTATGTAGGATTTATAGGACATCAAGTGACATGTAATAATTATTACTGTACTGGACAATAAGGGTGTAAAGAGAAATACTGTGATGAACTAACAAATATCTGAAAAAGCAAGGTAAAAATATAACCGAAAGTACGTAAAGTCTTTGAAGTTCATTTAAATTTGTTTCATCTTTTCTACTGTACCTGCAAACAAAGAAATACTTGTGAACATTTCATACGTCTTTTAACTTCATCTGTTGTGGTGCACTAAACCTGTGACTAGATATTTCACTTGTTAAAACACTGCAAGTGGAGCTTAGGACATGAAGTAAACTCCAAAGAAGAAAATGTTACTATGAACCTTCTCTTGTACCCATCAGTAAAAAGGAAGAAAGTAACTTTTTTCATCTTGGCATAAATAAATTATGTGTTCAGATGTCAGAAAACTATACACAGCATGGCTTTTCTGTTGTACGGAGTGAAAATAATGACAAAAGCAATGACTTGAAAAGGCAGGAAACAGTTTTCTCCTATAAATAAAGAATATAGTAGATACATGCTTCCCCTTTATACTGTTTCCTCAGAAAATATTTAATGATAACTCAGGCACTCACCATGGTATCTCACTAAATCTTAATTTTAAAATGACCTATGTGATGACATAGTTACTAAATGTCAAAAATGTTCTGTATGAAAAGTTCAACTATGAGAATACAGTTAAAATACAATTAGCCATTTTCTGTGATAGATGATAATTTCTCTTTGATTTCTTTGTGCAATGATCATCAACCAATTGAGGACAATTTCCTACACACTGATACCCACACACACACACACATAAAATTTCACCAAAAATAGTCACGATTTCTTCCAAGAAGTGTTTTAAAGTGTTCCTCTCTGTTAATATACAATTGCTGAAGATGTGCACTCTTCCACCTGCATGAATACAATGCCCTTAATTCATCTGCATTTAGTTGAGGCTTGTATTAATGCAAAACATTCTTCTGAATATTATGAACATTTACTAAAAATTATTGCTTTAGGCTGAAGGACCAATTAAGGTCAAGGAACACGATGAATAAGTGATTATTTGATGGCTAGGACTGGAATAAGTTTTAGGATACCAAATTCTTCAATATTTCTGCTATATCACAAATAATAATATATCTACTATGATAAAAATATCTCAATTAAAAAATACATATTATATTTCTATATGAAGATTTCCAAAATAATTACTAGATTGTGAGATCAATAAAATTATACTTTATCATTTTTTCCATGTTTTTTATGAATGTATAAATAGATGGTTAGACTAAGTCAGTTAATTGATTTAGACATTTATGAATCTCTAAGGAATATATGTAATTAATTTCTTTCTGGAGAAAAATCAACCAAAAATTTAAAATATTGTAAAATTTCTGCTCATACAAATATGTCTACTTATAGAACCTTGCTTTTTCAGATCTTCGTTAGTTCATAACATTTCTTTTTATATCCTTATTATCCAAGTCAATACTAATGATTACATGTCATTTGATGTCCCCCATAAATCCTACATAAATTTCTACTCATAAGAATTTATGAATGATCCCTCATAAGAATTTTTAAAATGTTAAAATTTTTGGCTGTATATAAAATCAGAATCATTTTGTAACTATCAAGTACTCAATCACAATGCTTTTCATATTTAACAGACAGCTCTTCCTTACTATTATAATTTCTGATTAAAAAATTCAGATATGATGGAGCAGAATACTCATTTGCTTTTATGTTCTTTCAACTTGTTTTGGGTTTCCTTAGATTAAGTTAATGTCTTTTCAGGAAAGGTGGATATGTTTTTACACATATGTCTCCTTCTAAAGATGGCAATATTTTACAAAACAGGATTGATATAAAACTGTCAATTAGGTAAAAAGATGAGGAAAATTCCGGACCTTTCAAATCATCTCTTGATTGTAAATACACCCTGCTCACTTTTAAAATCACTAAAAACTCATAAGGAAGATTTATGTGAAAGATACTTTTCTCTGGAATAGAAAACATAAACATAAAGCAATCATTATCCTTGCTTCTACTACTCTGAAAATTTTTGAAGTTATTTAAAGCATATCTAACTGTCTGAGAATGCAGGAAACATAACAGGATTCTAGGTACCTTCAACTACATCTAGTGATGTCAGATTTGGCAACAGATAACACCTGCATTGTTACAGAATACAAATATATTCATACATTTTTCTCTCTATTTTTTTCTTTATATCTGGAATATCTGTAGATCTGAAGTCTTGATGATTTCTAACTTTAACAGACATGTCATTATAATTATCCTGGTTTTCATTATATACTGAGGATTGTCTCAAAAATGCAGTATCTTATCAGATTCTAAGAAAAGCAACAACAGAATAATATCAGTAATTCAGATAAAAATGAAAGGGTCTAAAAAACTGTTACTGGATAACTTTTTTCTAAATAGCCATCTGCATCGCTACTTACATAACAGACAATCATAGAAACCTGTAAAGAACAACTGTTTATTATCAATTCTGGCTTATGAATAACCCCTTTAAGACTGTAAGTATGAAGGATCATACATCTGACCTTTCATTTTAAAAATAAATAATATTTTTGTTTTCTTTATGAAAATTTATTGGCATATTTACTTTTTATGTGTCTTTATTAACACTATTTAAACCTTTTATGAACACTACTAAACCCTTATATATGATAATTGGTTGTCTGACAATCAGAAACAGTGGTAGAATTAAAATTAGTATTTTTCAAATACAAGTATCTATGTTTTATTTTATTCAAAAGAATTTCCATAAAAAAATTCAATATATAAAACACCAAACATTTACTAATGTATCTTAGAAATTACGAACAATATTCATTTCATCCACACTTAATATTTAGCACCTTGTCTAGTCCTTAACTATATGAGGACCCAGTTTCTTGAAAATTAAATTAAATTGGAAGCATGAATTTATATTCTGAACCACACTCATTGTGACAGAGGTGAGAATAGAGCACAGTGCACACATAAAGGAGAATCACTTGTTTTAATGCACAGATGTATAAAAGTTCTAAGAAGTGGAATTATAAAGGAGAATCACTTGTTTTAATCCATAAGCTTACAGAAGTTCTAGGAAGTGGAATTTTATTGAGTTTTGAAATGAAAAAATTTTTAAGGTTGAGTGAATGTTATATAAAAGATATGTCAAATAACAAATAGGTGATGGGTATTTTTAATATTTTATCACAATGTTGCCGGTGATGGTCAAAGCAATACACTATTGGCTGTCAGGTGATCACAATAATGTTTACATAATTATTATTTTGTTGCACTCATATAGACCTCTGATGTGTTATGATAAAGGAATGTGGAAAGAAGAGCTAGCCTTTAGGAGGGATCACATTAAATACAACAAAAATAAATTTGAAAGAAATAATTGAAAATCAGAAAACCCAAAATAATGAATAAAATTGTATAGCATACATCATTTTTATTCAAGTCACTGCCCAAAGATAAATTAATTTGTTGAGCCATGAAAGATAAACATATTTGTATAGAGTAATAAAAGAAAACTAAGGTTTAAAGCAGTAGAAGCCTTAAGGGCTTTGGAGAAGAGTCAAAATTGATGATGCAAGGAAACTTCAACTTCACGTATAATATGGTTTGGCTCTGTGTCTCCACTGAACTCTCATGTCAAATTGTAATTCCTAGTGTTGGAGGAGGGACCTAGTGGAAGGTGATTGGATCATGTGGGCAGATTTCTCCCTTGCTGTTCTTGTGATAATGAATGTGTTCTCTAAGATGTGGTTGTTTAAAAGTGTACAGAATCTCCCCCTTTTTTCTCTCTCTCCCTCTCCTGCTTTACCATGGTAAGAAGTCCTTGCTTCCACTTCACCTTCCACTATAATTGTAAGTTTTCTCCCAGACATACTTCCTCTACAGCCTGTGGAACTGTGAGTCAATTAAACCTCTTTTCTTCATAACCCAGTCTCAGGTGGCTTTTTATAGCAGTGCAAAAATGAACTGCTAATAAGTAGGGGAGTTTTGCCATAAAGATACTTGAAAATGTGAAAGCAGCTTCAAAACTGGGTAATTGGCTAAGGTTGGAACAGTTCGGAGGACTCAGAATAAGGCAGGAAGGTCAGGAAAGATTTGGAACTTCCTAGAGATGGTTTCAACAAAAATGCTGATAGTGATATAGACGGAGAAGCCAGACTGATGAGATCTCAGATGGAGATGAGGAACTTATTGGGAACTGGAGTAAATGTCAGGCTTGCTACGCTTTAGTAAAGAGATTGGTTGTGTTATGCACCTGCACTAGATAACTGTGGAACTTTGAACTTGAGAAAGATGATTTAAGGTATCTGGTGGAAGAAATTTCTAAGCAGCAAAGCATTTAAGTTGGCCTGGCTGCTTCTAAACACATACACTCATATGTGTTCACAAAAAAGGTGGTCTGAAATTTGAACTCATATTTAAAAGGGAAGCACAGCATAAAAGTTTGGAATATTTGCAGCTCAGCCATGTAGTAGAAAAGAAAAAAAACAAACAAACATTTTCTTGGGAAGAATTCAAGGCTGCAGAAATCTGCATAAGTAAAGAAGAGCCAAATATTAGTAGCCAAAACAATGGGGAAAATGCATCCAGGGCATATCAGAGACTTTTGAAGCAGCCTCTCCCATTACAGGCCTGGAAGTCTAGGCAAGAAAAATGGTTTTGTGGGCCTGGCCCGGACCCTAATGCTCTGCACAGCCTCAGGACATAGAACTCTGTATCCCAGACACTCCAACTTCAGCCAGGTTTAAAAGGGTCCAAGGTACAGCTAAGGGCCTTGCTTCAGAGGGTGCAAGCCACAAGCTTTAGTGGCTTCCATGTGATGTTGGGCCTGTGATTGTGAAGAGGGCAAGAGTTGAGGCTTGGGAGCCTCTGCCTAGATTTCAGTGGATGTATGGAAATGCCTGGATGTCCAGGCAGAAGTCTGATGCAGTGGCGGAGCCCTCATGGAGAACCTTTACTAGGACAACATGGCAGGGAAATCTGGGGTTGGAGCGCCCACACAGAAACCCCACTGGAACACTGCCTAGTGGAGCTATGAGAAGAGGGTCATCATACTCCAGACCCCAGAATGGTATATCCACCAACAGCTTGCATTGTGCACCTGGAGAAGCAGCACACTCAATGCCAGCCCATGAAAGCAGCCACTGGGGCTGTACCCTGAAGAGTTACAGGGTTGGAGCTACCAAAGTCTTGGGAGCCCACCTCTTGCATCAGCATGCCCTGGATTTGAGACATGGAGTCAAAGAAAATTATTTTGGAACTTTAACATTTAACAACTGCCCTGCTGTGTTTTAGACTAGCATGGGGCCTGTAGCCACTTTGTTTTGGCCAATTTCTCTCTTTTGGAATGAGAGCATTTACCCAATGCCTGTAGTCCATTGTATCTTGGAACTAACTAACTTATTTTTACCTTACAGGGTCATAGGTGGAAGAGACTTGTCTTGTCCCAGATGAGATTTTGGACTTGTACTTTGCAGTTAATACTGAATGAGTTAAGAATTTGGTGGATTGTTAGAAAGGCACGATTATGTTTTGAAATGTGAGAAGAACATGAGATTTGGAGGGTCCGGGGCAGAATGATATGGTTTGGTTTTTGGCCAGGAGCAGAATGATATGGTTTGGTTTTTGTCCCCACCAAAATCTTATGTCAAGTTGTAATTCCCAGCATTGGAGGAGGGGCCTGGTGAGAGGTGACTGGATCATGGGGGCAGATTTCCCTTTTGTTGTTCTCATGATAATGAGTGAGTTCTCTTGAGATATGGTTGTTTAAAAGTGTGCAGAACCTCCAAGTTTGCTTTCTTTCTCTCCTGCTTTACCATGGCAAGATGTGCTTGCTCTTCACCTTTTGCCATGATTGTAAGTTTCCTGAGGCCTCCTAGCCATGCTTCCTGTACAGTCTGTAGAACTGCCAGTCAATTACACTTCTTTTCTTTATATATTACCCAGTCTCAAATAGTTCTTTATAACAGCATGAGAACAGACTGATACAATAGAATAACCCTTTTGTACTTGATGTATTTTCATATGAATTTAGAAGCAGTGTAGTAAATGCTACAGTAAATTTCATTACATAAAATTTTCACTGTAGTAAATACTACAGTAAATTTCTTTACATATAATTTTCTTACTGTAGTAAATAATATAATTTTATTACATATAATTTTCATAGACTTTTTCAAGCAGTTTTATGTTTCCAACAAAATTGAGCAGATGGGACAAAGATTTTCATATACTTCCTCCCCTACACATGCAGAGCCTCCCCTATTATTCACCATTATCAATGTCTACCACAGGGGTAGTACATTTGTTACCATTCATGAACAACCTACTTCGACAACTCATCATCACCCATAGTCTACTGTTTACATTAGGATTCACTTCTGTTGTACAATCTGTAAGTCTGGGTGAATTAATAATGACATGTATCCTTAATTATAGTATTATAAAGAGTAGTTTCATGTATAATTTTTTCACATCTTTAATTTGAGTGTTTATTCTATAAACATATGAAAACTCTAGGTATATGTTTTTATTTGGTTTATATCAATTTTGCTTTCTTATTTTGCCTCATGTTTTAATTTTGATTTCAGACTTTCTTTGATAAATTATTTTTTATAACTGCTGCTTTGATAGTCTGACTTTTCATATGATCATTTACAATCATTTCCATTTGCAAATATTGCGAAAAGCAAAGACTCTGAATTTATAAACTTTTGTTTTCTACTAAAAGTTGGTGAAAAATTGTAAATAGGGACTAAGAAGACAGCCACTCCAGGCAACCATACTCCATGCCAATACTTTAAATATGGCCCATGTGCAAAAACTTTGATTTATAATCTTATCCACCAAACAAAAGGTCAGCAAAATATAATATAATTCACTGAGAAAACTTGAGAGGACTTGGTATTTAATATTTTCAAATAATTAAATGACACTTCTTACATTTGAGTTATAAATACAAAAGTTAGCCACAGTTTTTAATAAAATAAAATATTTAACTTGTGTATGCAACTTATTTTGAATGGTTTAGACATAAAACATAATCCTGAACATCTTATTTTCAAAACAGTATTATACAACTAATGATAAACCCCACTTTGAAGTATATCTTAAAAGGGTACAAAAATAAAGCAACCACCATTTATTTCCAAATTGATTACATGTATAGTATTGCTGCTATACCTAGAAAGATTAAGGGGAAAAAAAATGGAAAAAAATTGTAAAGGAGCAACGAATCTGACCAATGAGGTAAAATGACTGAGAAAATAGTTTGTACTGATAATATACAAAAACAGCAAAAAACTTGTCCACTAATTGTCATAATGATAATAATGAAAATTCATATGAAATCATTTTCAAGCAATTTAAAAAGGAAAGAGAAATTCAATCCTCAGGAACTTTTAAAATAAATGTGTTTTATTTTGATTATTTTATAGCTAATAAAACTACAAATATGTACAAAAATTATAACATATAATTATTAGCAAAATATAAATATCTATAATCTCTCAACTTACTGATGACTATTGGTATCATACTGGTATATTTATTAACAGTCTTTTTTCCTTTATTATGTTGATTGTACTACATTCTAATCTGTTGTAGTTATGTTCACTTAAGGACATTTATAGTCATCATGATTTTCTTACTGATATTCTCACAATGAGATAAAAAGATCAACGACAGCCTTTACATTTATGGCAAGCTAGGTTTAAAGGAAAGACAGGAATGCACCAAAAACTGAAATTACTGGCCAAGGATCAATGGTTTTGTGGGTTTGGAATTCAAAAATGAGATTTGAGAGCCAGGTTGTCAACGTGACTAATTTAGGTAAAGCACAATTAATGACACTGTTTTAAAACTTGGGACTGCAACAGGATAAATGATGACCTCTTGCCTTCAAATCATGCACTGTTTAAATGTGAGCTGAACTTTAAAGAGTAATGCAAAGGGTGCAGGTGGACACAGAAATGATAAACGTGTAATCTACTGCCCAAATTTTCCTCCCTAGCTTACCCTCACTCTCCTCTTTAGTATCAGTTGGCTCTGTTAAAATGATTTCAATTAAGAGAAAAATAGTAAAAGTAACAAAAACCCCTCACAGTTCCCATGAAGTCTTAAAGTGTGAAAAGAGACAGGATAAAATGTAACAAATCAAAAACAGATGAAGTTTTTCAATTAGATGAATTGCACTTGTACTTTTTAAAAAATACTTCCCCATAATCTCAACAGCAATATACAAATTATTTTAAAGAAACTAAAAAATAACTCATGATAAATGAAAGAAGAGATAATTACTCTTCACAAAAGGGAATACAAAGTGAGTAAAAAGAACTTGGGAAAAAATTACAGTAAAATTAAATCATTTCAAAAATTAAAACCATATTAGAAGGAAAAATGAGTAAAATAAATTTTGCTGAAAATTGAGTTAGGTACAGATAAGCAAAGTCACATTTAATGAAATAGAAAACAATAGAGGAATAATGCATAAAGGTGATACATATAAAAGTCAAAAGAGATCTGTTCTGTATAGTTACCATTTCCATACCAAAGAACAGTGTTGAAGAAAAATATTTACAGTAATTGTTTTCTCAAGTCAAGAATGGAATATTTAAATCACAATGTACAGTGTGTACTAGGAAAATTACTAATAATTACTTCTCATACATTTTACTTTGGTAAATATTACGAACCTCAAGAAAACAACAACAAAGATCTCCAGTTGATGTAAAGAGACACCTAACAGAGAGGGAGTCAGGCTGATTTCAGATTATCCAGAGCATCATTTCCTGAAAAAAGAAAGTATACTGATGTCTGTAAAGTTCTAGGGAAAAAGAAATATGATCTAAGGGTGTTATGTTTTCATGTAAGAATTCATAGATCACAGCTCAATAAATTAGTCTTGGAAAACTATTAAAACAAAAAGGCAAACTATATGCAAAAATATTCAGCCAAAGATGAGATTAATCAAAATGAAGAACTCCGTAACAAAGAAAGAAGTAAAGGTTAAAAAAATAATGATAAGCACGAAATTCCACTAATAAAACCTAAGAATAAATAATTGAGAGAAATATTAAAATAATTTAGAAATGTTACCACCCAGAGCAAGGTATATTTAAAGTTAAGATGGCAAATAGAGGTAGACCGAAATATGGGTGTTCAAATTTTCTCCTCTTTTATACTAAAACGTTATTATTTATTAACTAACAAAAATAAATGTGGAATTATTAGTTTTAAGTATATAGCTTATAATTTTGAGGAATAGGAGCTATAATCAGTACACCTTCTAAAGCTGAATATAAAAAATTTAAAAAAAATATAGCTCCTAGAAATAGATAGAAAATAAATAATGACAAAATATAAAATGAAACTTATGGCAAATTTAGAAAAATTCATATTAAATTTATTAATATTAAATTTTTAAAAGACAAAGTTAAATATCTAGTGCCAAATGAATAGATGCAAAGATATGTGATAAATCTAAAATAGTTAAAATGTTAATTGTACAATCTTTGTGATAGATATATGGGCAGTCAATGTAAAATTTTAAAAAATTTTCCATTTGTTTGGAAACATTCATAGTAAAATGCTGAAAAAGTCTTCTTCATTCAATAAGCTAAAATAAAATCTAACTGCATGAAATACATAAACATTGAAGGAAAATATAGACAATCTAGAGGAAACCACGAAGAATCAATGAAAAAAATAAGACCATGGATGGTACAAAAACAATTTCAAAGTCAGTATGAGACATCTGCTCTGGTTCTGGTACACATCCCACCTGATTCTTATCACATGAAAATTCCTTTGTGAATCTAGGAAAGATGAATACATGATAAATTGATGAAACTTAGCCTCTAGAGACTCCAATCTTTTTAAATATGTATTCTTTTTGGAAAAGCTATACAATTGAAAAGAAAGAATTTTTTCTCTATGTTAGTTAGGAAGAGAAGTGAGTGAGAGAAACAGTGTCTGGGGCCATAAGTAGGTCCAGACTGCTACATCTGAGATAGCAAAAAGACCTCTCAGACTGGGGAGATAAATTGTGGTTAGCATCCTCTTCACCAACGCAGGACTTCAGTAAAACTTTTCTTGCCTTGGAAAATAAAGAAAACCCAGATTCCGCCTAAGAGCATTCCTCAGTCAACCCATCTGTAAACAGCACCTCCAGTTATGTGAGCCTTAATTGTTTCTAATTGTGATTCCTAGAAAGTAAAAAGAGTAAGTACAATTGTAAAATTGTTGAAGAACCACGAGACTGAATAGTTAAGCAATTTTAAGAAAGAAGAACAAAGTTAGAAGCCTCCTATTCAAATTATATTACAAAAGTACAGTCATCAAATGATATTGTACTGGCATAAAAGCAGACATAAAAACAAAGGGAACGGAAGAGAAAGTCTAGAAATTAGCAGAAATATAGTAAGTAATCTTTGGTAATGTGACAAGAATACATAAGGATGAAAGGAAGATCTTTTCAATAAATGGTGATGGGAAAACTGAATTTTTACAAACAAAAATAATGAAATTGGATCCTCTTCTTACACAATAACAACAAACTAAAAATTGTTTCAAAGACTTAATTGTAAGACCTGGAATTGTAAATCTTCTAGAAGAAGATATAGGAGAAAAGTTCTATGACAGTGTTCTTGGCAATGACTTTTTGGATCTGATACTATATTAGGCTATTTTTGCATTACTATACAGAAATACCTGAGACTGGGTAATTTATAAAGAAAAGAGGTTTAATTTGGCTCATGGTTCTGTAAGCTATACAGGAACTGTGGTACCAGCCTCTGCTTCTAATGAAGCTTACAATTATGGTGAAGGATGAAAGGGGAACAAGCATCTTACATGGTGAGAGCAGGGGCAAGAGAGAAGTGGCAGTTGTCACTCAAATCTCATGTCCTTCTCACATTGAAAAATATAATCATACCCTGCTAATAGTCCCCTAAAGTATTAACTTATTTAAGCATCAAGTCCCAAATCCTCAGTCTCATCTCAGACTCATCTCCTTCTACCTGTGAGTCTGTAAAATCTAAACAAGTTATTTATTCCCAAGATAAAACAGATATGCAGACACTTGGGTAAACATTACTGCTCCAAAAGGGAAAAATTGGACAAAAGAAAGGAGCAATAGACCCCACACAACTCCAGAACCCATCAGGGCAGTCACTAAATCTTAAAGCTCCAAAATAATCTCCTTTGACTCCATGTTCCACCTCCAGGGCACACTGGTGCAAGCAGTAGGCTCCCAAACACTTGAGCTGTTCCATCACTGTGGCTTTGCAAGGTACAGCTCTTGCAGCTACTCTCATGGGTTGGAGTTGAGTTCCGGTGGCTTTTTCATGCTCAGGAGGCAAGCTACCAGTGGACCTACCATTCTCAAGTTTGGAGGATGGTGGCCCCATTTCCACAGCTCCACTAGGCAGTGTCCTCATGGGGATTCTGTGGGGGGGCTCCAACCCCACATTTGCCCTCCACACTAGCCTAGTAGAAATTCTCTGTGAGGAGTCTGCCCCTGCAACAGTCTCTATTTGGGTACCCAGACTTTCTCGTACACCCTCTGAAATCTAAGGGAAGCTGCCAAGCCTCTTTCACTCTTGCATTCCAGGCCCCTGCAAACTTAACACCACATGGACACCACCAAGGATCATGGTGGCTTGTACTCTCCAAGAGTGGGCCAAGCAATTTCCAGTATCCTTTTAACTAAGCCTGAAGTTGGAGCAGCTGGGATGCAGGGAACAGACCCTGAGGCTGTGTATGGCAGTGGGGCCCTGGGCCTGGCCTACAAAACCATTATTTTCCCCCAATTCTCTGGGCCTGTGATGGGATGGGCTATATTAAAGATCTCTAAAATGTCTTTGAGGACTTTTTCCCATTGTCTTGAATTTTAGCACTTGATTTCCTTTTAGCCATGCTAATCTCACTTGCAAGTCATTCCTCCACAGCCTGCGTGGCTTCTCTTGCTGCCAGATGGTCAGATGGCAAATTTTCCAAATTTTTATACTGCTTCTCTTTTAAGTTCCAGCTTTAAGTCCCATAGCTGCTCATAGGTTGTTAGAAGCAGACAGTTCACTTCTTGAACACTTTGCTGCTTAGAAATCTCTTCCCCAGATACACTGTCATCGCCTTTAAGTTCAGATATCTAAGATCCCTAGGACATGAAAACAATGCAGCCAAGCTTTTTTGCTGGGGTTTAACAGGGGTGACCCTCACTCCAGTTCCCAATAACTTCCTCATTTCCATCTGAGACTTTATTGGTCTGATGTTCACTGTTCATATTTCTACCAATACTTTGCTCACAGCCATTTAACCCATCTCTAAGAAATTCCAAAACTTCTCTTATCTTCCTGTCTTCTTCGGAGCCTTCCAAACTCTGCCAACCTCTGCCTATTACCAAGTTCCAAAGATTCTTCAGCACCTTCATACCAGGAAGGGGACAGTGTTGTCCCATACTCCTTGTATGAATTTTCTATGTAAGGCTATGTTTGCATTTCTGTAAAGAAATACCTGAGACTAAGTAATTTATTAAAAAGTTTATTTTGGCTCACTGTTCTGCAGGCTATGCAGAAAGTATGATGCCACCATCTGATTCTTATGAGGGCCTTAGGAAAATTACAATCATGGCAGAAGGTGAAGGGGGAGCAGGCATCCAATATGGCAATAGCAGGAGCAAGAGAGAGAGGAGGGATGTGCCACATACTTTTAAATAACCAGATCTCACAAAACCTCACTCATTATTATTAAGACAGAACCAAGCCATTCATGAGGGATCCTCCCCTGTGACCCAGAAACTTTCCACTAGGCCCCACTTCCAACATCAGCGGGTATATTTCAACTTGAGATTTGGAGGGGACAAACATCCAAACTATATCAGGTACCAAAAGCAAAGGCAACAAAAGCAAATTAAACAATGAGACTATACCAAACCAAACAGTTTCTGCACAGCAACTAAAAAAGGAAAATACATCAACAAAATGAAAAGGAAACCCACAAAACTGGAGAAGATGTTTGAAAATCACAAATTTAATAAGGGATTAATATTCAAACTATACAAGGAACTCATATAAAGCAGATATAAAGCAGTAGCAAAAATAAACAAACAAACTAGTAATGTTAAGGAATAATGGGCAAAGGATGGGGATAGACATTTTTCCAAAGAAGACATGCAGATAGGCAATATACATTTGAAAATCTGCTCAACATCACTAATGATCAGGAAAACTCAAATCAAAATCAAAATGAGATATCACCTCATACCGGTTAGGATTACTATTATCAAAAAGTGAAAACATAAAAAGTGTTAGTGAAGATATGAAGGAAAAAACAAACACTTATGCATTGTTGGTGGGAATATAAATTGGTACAGCTGACACAGAATATTTCTTGGCTTCTTTTCTGGGCTCACAGCAGGAGGCATCCTACTTACTTGACCCACTGGGCCACATCTGGCTTGTGCTCTGGTACAAATCCCATGGCCACAGTGACTGTGCACTCATCCCTTGGCAGGAGGCGGTATATGAGTGAGTGAGTGTGGAGTCCAGCCACCATTCCAAATGCTGGCAGGGCAAGCTCCATGCAGGGTGTTCAGCTGAACCAATCAAGTCACCCTGAGGGAAATGTGATCCCCAGTCAGGAGTGTCCATGACCTCAAAGCCCCAGAACGGATGTTACAATGTGCTAATTAGCTCTTTTAGTCCATCTGCCCACAGCCCAACAGACAGCAGCATGTTAGCAGCTTAATCAACCCCTTGCCCCTCTCTGGGCTACAGCTCTGTGGCTGACTCAGCTCTGCTGCTGCTTCCCATCAAGTGGGGCAGCTGCCTTACAATGATGGAGGGCAGAGGGTCACAGTATTATAGCTTTCTGAGTACCCACATTCAAGAAGATCTTTTCCCACATCCAAGAAGAATGAGGTCATGCTGACAATTGGTGGGTGATGAGGACAGAGAATTTTATTGAGTGACAAAACAGCTCCAGTGGAGAGGGGACGGGAAGATGGTCTCTCACCTGAAGTCAGGTATCTCTTCAGTGTGGCTGAGTCTCGGGCTTTTATAGGCACAGGATCAGGAAGGGCAGGCCATAGGTAGTATTGAAAAAGGCAACATTTTTTTGGTTTGTTTTTTTTTTTCTTTTCCCCTTTGAAATGGAGTCTCACCCTGTTGCCCAGGCTGGATGGCGTGATCTCAGCTCACTGCAACCTCCACTTCCTGGGTTCAAGCAATTCTCCTGCCTCAGCCTTCCATGTAGCTGGGACTACAGGCATGCACCACTATGCCCAGCAAATTTTTGTATTTTTAGTAGAGATGGGTAGCAGCTTTCATCTGGAACCAGCTATCCAGTCTTTCAGACTTCAGGTTGCTCTTGGCTTAAAGGATGAGTTTCACTGGGGACCCACCTCTATCTGCCTAGGTATTTGTCAGTCTCCTGCTGCTATCACAAATATATAGACAACGGTATGGAGGTTCTTCAAAAAGTTAAAAATAGAACTGCCATATGAACCCGCAATTTCACTTTGGCATAAATATCCATACTAATTGAAAGGAAGATTTCAAAGAGATGACTGCCCACCCATGTTCACTGCAGCATTACTCATGATAGCTAATACATAGAAACAACCTAAGAGTCCATCAGTGGGTAAATGGAGAAAGAAAATGTGGTATATCTACAAAATGGAATATTATTCAGCCTTAAAAAAGAAGGAAATATTGCCATTTGCAACAACACAGATGAACCTGAATGACATTTTGCTAAAAGAAATAAGCCAGACACAGAGATGTAAATATTGTATTATCTCACTCATATGTGGAATATAAAAAGTTGAACTTACAGAACAGAGAGTAGGAGGGTGATTACCAGGGATGGGGGAAATGGAGAGATGTTGGTCGAAGGTTAAAAACTAGTGTTTATTATATGAATAAGTATGGAGACCTAATGTCTAGCATGGTGATTATAGTTAATAATAATATATTGTATATTTGAAATTTGCTGAGAGTAATTTTAGGTATACATACCACACATGCAAAAGAAGATAATGATGTGATGTGATGTGATGAAGATGTTCATTAGCTTGATAGTGCCAATCATTTCACAGAGTATACAAATATTAAAACATCTCATTGTACACTTTTGATATATGTAATTTTTATTTGCAAATTGCAATTATCAATTTTATTTGTCAGTTTCTCAGTAAAGCTGGGGAAAAAAGGATACAGTTGATAGGCAGAAGCTATTAATTATCAAGCCACCAGCAATGAACTTGATAGGTTTCATTTTTATGATAGAAAAAACATGTCAGCATGATATCAGCCTGATGGCATAATTTTGTCTATATTACATGTGACAAATGATTGAGTTTTCTCTAATTAAATATATATTATTCTTGACACTAAATTTGATTCAATTATATTTTATATTATATAAATGAGATCACTTTCAATAACTTTTTTTATTAGATGACATAGATTATATCAAAATTATTTATCATTGTTTGCATAAACAGCTGATCATGTTTAAATAATGAAAGCAATCTTTTCACATTAGTGTCAAGTAAATGGACAAATAATTAGATTTACTCTGTATGACTCAATTCATTGGAATTCAGTAAATAATTTAATTATATTATTTATTATAAGTAAAAGTAAAATCTTCCACAGATTTCTAGAATAATTCAGTATTTTTTTTATTTATATCATATTTTCATTTGTGTTTCCATTAATTTTTATAGTTTTGGGTAATCTGTTTATGTTTATTATAATATCATAGCTCATTGTATTTGGCATTTGCATTTATACATTTATATATCTGTTTGCTTGAATTATCATTAATAATTAACATAGTCCTTAAAGTGGGAACTATAAATCTATTTGGAATCCAGATCTGGTGATCCCTACTGCATGGCAGTTCTCACTAGATAGCAAAGCCTTTTCCTTCAGACAGAAACTTAGCTACCTCACCCAACACAACAGGCTGCCTATTTGAGGAAGACCTGAAAAATGTTCACAGGTTCTTTCCAACATCTCTGCAAGATATCTTCCAGTGACTAATCAAGAAATAAAGGCAGTTTTCATTATTCTATAATGGCACATTATTTGGGTTGCCTTTCAGCAAGCCATTAGTCTAAATTACTTTTAGTAAACTCCACAGTTTACTGATGGTGGGAAGCAATGGAGTGTGTAGCAAGAATTGCCAGAAGGCTCTTTTTCCTAATATAACTTTTTTTGTTGTTGTTATTGTTTTAGCTTCAACAGCATCTTGGAAATGAGCCCATTTATGCAAGCAGTAAATAATGCAAGATGAATGACAATTTCAGCATATAAAATGCAGCTATTCACCAGAACGTAGATATTGCCATGTACTTTTAACAGGCTGGATTTTTTTTTTTTTTTTTTTTAGAATCAGTGACATGAAGTACTCAAGACAGGGAGAAGGCTGTTGAAGAGGCACCGTTTTCCCTTTCATGGTAATGTTAAATAAAGAAAGCATTGAAAAATACCTGTGGGCAATGCTTTTGACCAATGACGAGAGAGAGTGAAACATCTGTCTTGAACTTTCACAACAACCTATGATGGTCAAAGAGACAGCTAGAACAACTTCATAACCCTTTTAAAGACATATCATGGCAAAGACTCTTTAACAAAGATCCCAGAATATTTTTTGTAGGATTTGGAGAAAATGGTCAGCAGTTTTGTTACTCTTTGATTAATGACCTCAAATGAACAAAATAAAGGTCAAGTATAATATCAGAGAATATTCCAAGAGAAAAGTATCTCCAGATCTAATTGCTGATAGGAGTGAAGTAGTTTATTAGCAATAAATTGGTAGTTCAGGGAGATCTATAGGAGTTATTGGGTAATAGGATCTTGTTGTTAGCTTAACAGACCAAGAATGTTCATATTATGTGAGATACATGTTACATTAGACTAAGAAAGACTAACAACAACTAAATGTGCAAGATTTTGACAGATACACAGTTTGAAATTTACAATGATAAACACAAGTTTTGAGTAGACTAAGCCTATTGATCTAATATGATAGCCACTAGCTAAATGTGCCCACTGAGCACTTAAAATCCATCTACTACAAAGTCAGATGTGTTATAGAAAAATTATAGGTAAAAAATAGACATTGAATTTCAGATATTTAGTACCAGAAAACATGCAAATATATTATTAATTTTTATTTATTATAAACTAAAATACTGTTATATAGATTGAGATGATATAAATGAGTTATTAATTATACTTGTTTTCTTTCCTTTTATTAAAGATCGTACACAGACAATGTAAAATCACACATATGGCTTACATTATGTTTCTACTGACAGTGCTGGATTAGAGGATTTTATGGAGACCCTCTGTATAGTAACTAAGTTCCTTGGTGATTTCATACAGGGCAATGTAATTTATGTAATTTGAGGGCAACTATACAACTTATAATTACATACATAATTATATTACATATAAATATAGGACAATATGAATTATATAATTCAAGTGTTTACTGGCTTTAGGCTAAATTGATCTAATGCACCTATTTCTGTATTAAGAATATACTTGTCAAATGGACCAAGTGAGTGAATTCACTGATTAGATGATCCTTTCCTAGAATTTACTGAATAAACACCTCCAGATTTTATTACAGTAACCATTTTTTTCTCTACCTTTCTGTGTTGAACATTCTTTTCTGCCAAATTATTCTTTCCTTCACTATCTGGGTCAAAATATCATATGCCTTGTAATCCCAGCACTTTAGGAGGCCGAGGCGGGCGGATCACCAGGTCAGGAGATCGAGACCACGGTGAAACCCCATGTCTACTAAAAATACAAAAAATTAGTCAGGCGCGGTGGCGGGCGCCTGTAGTCCCAGCTACTCGGGAGGCTGAGGCAGGAGAATGGCGTGAACCCGGGAGGCGGAGCTTGCAGTGAGCCGAGATCGCGCCACTACACTCCAGCCTGGGGGACAGAGCAAGACTCCGCCTCAAAAAAAAAAAAAAAAAAAATTGGTGTGCCTAAGGATGCTAATAGTGACTAATAAGCAGGTGATTAAAATAAATGACGAGCCCCATGTGGAAATTACTGTGAACTGGGGAGTTTACAACACTAGAGAGTTTCTGCCCAAAAACACGTTGATGAAGCTATGTAGGTGCTATATTTGTTAAATGAATACACAGTGGATGAAAGTATATATATATATTTTAGTAGGAAATATGTGTTAGTTAATTCCCCAATACCACCCCCCGCACAGATAGAGACCACAACACTAGAGATGAAATGGAAAGCACTGGCAAAAAGAGGACCGACTGAAAAAGAGACCCACGGATTGAAGTATTTGTTCCCAACCTTCATAATCTTCCGTCCTCCATGGAAGGAGGTCTCTAACTATGACCACAGGTCTCACTAGACAGGCCTTCTCCCATGGCTGCAACTTTTTCTAGGTTGAAATAGAATGAACATGCATTATAAGTTGCCTAGGAAACATCCTGGCTAATGCTCCTAACGTATCAGGTAAAAAACTGTTAATTATTTTGAATAACACCTTTCAGTCTCAAACGTGTCTCTACTCTATAACAAATTATATGTCTGCCTAAGTATCCCTTCATAGAGGGAATTTCTAAACTTCCATGTTTATGTATTTTCTCTTGCCCTTAATTTCAAGGCTAAGGACACAATGATATATTGCCCTTCCTTCTTGTAACAGTGAAGGCAATTCTTCCCAGAGAACACCAGGCTCAAATCAAGGAAATTCTTCACTGTCAGTTCAAGGGAGGTGGCTGGAATTTCAGCCCTGTGAGATTCTATTATTCTTATTAACCCATGACTACTTAGTACTTCTCATTATTTTCATTTCTAAATGAAAGATTTTGTTACGATTATCCTCTCCTGTTGCTGAATATGTATTTATTAGAGAGAGAGAGAGAGAGAGATGTTGGGGGAGGGGGGAATCAGATAACATACATTTTAGTTAGGAAGTCACTAATTCATAAGGGGCCTCACTTATCTTGAATTAATGGGGACAGATTCCAGACCTTGAGCCAGAGATATTATCTGGATGCAGTATGGGGTTGTCTTCTTTGGAGATAAGAGTCATTGTATCTATGTATGGGAGGAAGAATGAATATAGATGAATGATCAAAGATATGACTATGGCAGACTACTAGTTACACAGGTCAAACCATTAGTCAGCAGCCATATACCCTTGCAACTAGATATAACCATGTGCTATTTTTACCCACAGAATATGAGCAGAAGTGTTATCTACTATTTTTTGGATCTAAGTTTCAATACGACACGCATGTTCAGCCGTAGTTTTTTTCTTCCTGCCCTTTGGAACATATATCCTGGCAGAAATACAGTGATAGAAATTTGACCATTTAAAAAAATCCTTATGAGATGTTTCCATAAAATGGAAGAAGCTGGTGCCCTTTAATCATCTATTGGCATAGAGTTATCACACCACTTAGGCTGAAAACATTGACTATCAGAGAGAAGTAAACTTTTTTTCTTTAAATTACTCAGGGAGCCACTTTGTTACATAACAAATACATGAACGAATTATTAAGATTTTCCATTATCATCAGTATGAATTGTAGACTAGAGACAGCTGGACAATATAGTTAGTGGCAGTTTTTATATGTATAGATTTTTAAATTTTTATGATTGTGAGTCACAACAATGTTTTCTCAACTGATACTGATGTGGGTGTTTTTCCTGTCTAAATACAAATATTAATGAACATTTTGCATACAAGCATTGTGTTAATCACATTGTTTATGATTAACACTATAAAAATTTCTTACTATTACTCAGTATATACAAAGTTAAATTGAATTACTGCTGAGTGAAAAATTCTGTAAGTCAAATATTTACTTTTTTAAATAAAATGAAACAGTTTTTTATCTTTATTCCTTCTGAAATTAGTTACTGAATTGGATAAATAACTTAAAATTAATATAAATGTTTTATTTAGAATGTATATATGCATTTGAAAGTAAACATAATTTTTAAATAAAAATGGTGAAAAGAACACCTGCAAACTTACAACCTCCCTACACAGCACAAAGGTAGAATAGTCCAGCCAGGTTGGTCAAGAGGGTATAAATTCAAAGGCTATTTGCTTCCTCATCCTGTTGTTTGGTCTGTGTATGCTGCTGGCCAAATAAATGAACTTCCCTGGAATATCTTAAAATGAGAAAAATACTGAAGTATTTCATGGAGTTGTCATGAGAATTTAAAGATAAATAGTATGAGAAAGAAAAGGAAAAATGTAAGTATTACAGAAATACAAACTAACCAGGTGGAAAAAAAGTACTTGAATAATTATACATTTAGTGAGCACAGTTAACAATTGCCCAAAATATTTAAACAATTCATAAATTTGAATCTTTGATTTTTGCATTATACTTATTTCTATTTCATTTCACCTTGTACATATACATCTGAATGGGAACATTTGGATTGATGTAAAGAGTTATGACTGTTTTGTTTTTAATCATTCTTCAATTAGCAGGGAGTAGATGAATATTATAAAGGAGTTATTGTTTATTTATTATTTACATTCAGTAGAATTTAGTAGCTTCAAATTCTCTAAAATTACTCTTTAAGGGCTCAGGATACAGAATTGTGGATTCTTTAAAAAGAGATTGAAGAGAGATCTAGGCTTGTAAAGTCAATTTTGTCATTTATGATTTTGTAAACTTGGACAAGTTTCTTCATCTCTCTAGGGCTCAGTTACTGAAACTGGTTTTTGAAATATTAAGTCAGTGTGTAGCTATGAATCAGATTTAGCACCAGACTTAGCAGAATGCATAAAGCTTTCATAATATTCAGCTACTAATTACCAATACTACTTTAAAAAGTGGTAATATAAATAACTATGCAATCAATGCTCAATATATACTACTTACTACTTTTCTTTTTTAAAAATAAAACAAATAACTTGTATAAAAATGTTGTTTCATTTATGTATACCATCATAATTTTATTTCTTACAATGTAGTTACTCTAAGATGTACTGTTAAAGAAATGAGTAACATCTTTATTGTAAATAAAGTTGTTGTATTATTAGAAGAAATATGTCAAATTGCAAAGATTAAGTTTTTCCATTGCACTTTAATTACATTAAATGATTTTAATTTATGATAATAATTTATGTTATTTTTTATCAGCTTTCAATTTATACCATGTAATGTTATTAAATATCTGTGCATACAGAGCTTTTATTTTAAAGATGGAATATACTTGTATAGTTTTGCTCTTGATAGTTTTTTTTTAGCTCTTTCCTCATAAGAAATGCTCATAACCTATATTTGAAAAAAATTAATATTTTTGATTTATATAAAAATATTGCTTCTTAAGTACCTTTACTATGCTTTCTTGAATACGACAGAATGCATTAATTTGTGGTGTTAATTTTAAAAAGAATGAGAGGTTTGACATTTTTGCCTTGAGTTTGAGCTTTTAATTTTAAAAAGAAAGAGAGGTTTGACATTTTTGCCTTCAATTTCCAGATTGAATACTTTGCATTGAGTATCTTTTTAAATTTTTTTTTAATTTTTTTTTATTATACTTTATGTTCTAGGGTACATGTACACAACGGGCAGGTTTGTTACATATGTATACATGTGCTATGTTGGCGTGCTGCACCCATAACTCGTCGTTTACATTAGATATATCTCCTAATGCTATCCCTCCCCGCTCCCCCCACCCCACAACAGGTCCCAGTGTGTGATGTTTCCCTTCCTGTGTCCAAGTGTTCTCATTGTTCAATTCCCACCTATGAGTGAGAACATGCGGTGTTTGGTTTTCTGTTCTTGCGATAGCTTGCTGAGAATGATGGTTTCCAGCTGCATCCATGTCCCTACAAAGGACGTGAACTCATCATTTTTTATGGCTGCATAGTATTCCATGGTGTATACATGCCACATTTTCTTAATTCAGTCTATTATTGTTGGGCATTTGGGTTGGTTCCAAGTCTTTGCTATTGTGAATAGTGCCACAATAAACATATGTGTGCATGTGTCTTTACAGCAGCATGATTTATAATCCTTCGGGTATATACCCAGTAATGGGACGGCTGGGTCAAATGGTATTTCTAGTTCTAAATCCCTGAGGAATCGCCACACTGTATTCCACAATGGTTGAACTAGTCTTTGGTCCGAATATGAAAAACATATGAATAAATGAATAAATAAGTAAACTGAAATTCTGAATAATTTTATAGCTTTTATTAAAACTCAGCACTATAAAGTTTACCTAACATATCTTATACCAGAGGATCTTTCTGTTACTTTACAGTCCTTGAGCTGAATTTCTAACAATGGTTTTCATTCTCTCTTCCATTCATGGCTCTGCTCTCCGCTGTGTTGGGGTATGGCATTGTTCATGGGGAACAATTGCCTCTCCACATTCATTTCATCCACAGAAGCTATGTGTTATATCTTTGGCATATTTAGTTTCTGAATAAAACTTTACTAAAAAAAGGTTGGGAAAAAAATGTAATTAAACACCTTTAACATTACTGATAACTGATTTTTTGCTCTAATAATTACTCACTAGGCTTATTTTTGTCTCTCGAATGAATTATAAATTTGGTTAATAAAGAAACCATACTTTCTACTTTCATATATATATAGAGAGAGAGCTCTCTCTATATATATAGCTGAGCATTCATATATGTATATACAAATATACATCATATGTACGATGTGTTTATGTGAAAAAGGAAGCTGTTTCCAACTTTGTCTTCACCCAGAGACCCTGCTTACCACAGAATAGAATTATAGAAATTTCAATTAAATTAAATTTTTAAAAGCTAGATGTGAGCTTGTAATTCTGACATAGATGGAACAAATCTAGGAATGGTATCTTAGAAACTTGAGAGATTATTGTGTTTTTATGTTTGAGAAAACTATAGCAGAGTCAGATATTAAAGAGTGTATTTGAGTTTCTCAAACTCAGAAACTCCCTAGAATTTTCATATTCACAGTTACAAGTTATTCAAAGTGTTTGTAAAGACAGTCTCTCTCTTTTCAATGCCGTGGCTTCTGTGTTAAGATGGTGTGTAATAACTCAGACAGCCATTTTTACTTTTTGCATCTAGTGCAATCATATTTCTTATAACTTTCTAGAATAAATCTTAGAGCTTATTATTACACTGATTCCAAGAAGTTAGTGGTGAACAAAGTAGCATATGTAATAAATCTGGACTTCGTCAATGTGTCTCCAAAACACTGAGTAGATTTCAGTTTCAAAATAGTCTTGGTCAACAACAAATGAAGAACAGTATATTAACTTTGCAATTTATTACCTCCATAAATTTCATCAGGTTACCTGACTGTTCTTTCCTCACTTCTTCATCTGTAAAGTAGAAATAATACCAGACTCAAAGTGGTTATGAAATTCAGAAAAGTTAGCATTTGTAAAGCACATAGTACTTGGCACATAATAAGTAATAATATATGTCTCAGTTAAAGAATTAATCATTGGGAAGTTCCCCCAAAATACTTTTTTGTTTTTGTTTAGAACTTTTATTCAATAAACAGCCACATTCCACATCCTAAGGAGCTGATTTTTTCAAAACTCTCACCGCCAGCGCCTTCACCCATCTCCCCTGACAACATCAGATTAAAAATATACTTTTAACTTTTTCTTGTGGCAACTCAATCTTTACTCTCTTCATACAGTCAACAAGTATATGTAGTTAAAGCTTTTGTTATGTTTTAAGGAAAGGATCTTCCAGTTTTTGCCCACTTATTCAAATAAACATATAGTTTATATAAAAGACAAGAAAATATTATCTTATCTCTAATAATAAAAAGCCATGACCCCCTTCATAGGTAGTGCTATGCAGTGACCCTCAAATAAAAAGCAAAACAACTTTGAGGACAGCAACTACATCAAATTATCCATAAAAATCAAACTTTAGATATCCTTTCCTTTTCTAGAAGGTGGAAAGCTAAGATAGAATTCTGTATGTTTGGTAGTAAAATCTTTCCACCAGTTCTACATTCTGAAATGATTTTTCAAGCCTGTGTAACAATTTTTGAAACATGTAAACACTAGTAGACATTCATAATCAAATCTGAATATAATTGATATAATCCCTTATGGCTGATGTTCCAGTATAAATTAATTATAAATTAAATTAATTATTCTTACACGGTAATTATTATATTACCTAATAATTGTTTTATGTAAGCTGCTAAAAGTTTGAGATATTGAACTTATCTAAATTAGGGCTTAAAAAATTAAAAATCCTAAGGTCATTGGAGCCCAAACCAAGTTTACTTTTTCTCCCATGTGACAGTAGATTAGCAGGCTATTGTTCTGGAGACTGAGTCTCAATCATGCTGAGCCAGAATGGTTTGAATTGGTTCCATTTATTTCAGCCTGTCAAGAATCTTGGCTAAAAATCAACTGTGACTTTGATTTCAGATCAGTCAAGTAATTACTCATCAGGCAATATACAATTTAGGCATTTATACTTATTTTGTGATTCATTTTCCAAAGAACCCCTAAAATAACAATTCCCATTTTTCTTCAGCCTGAATTTATCCCTTTTATGTATTCTACTTACTACAATTACTAAGAAGTGCTTTTTTACATATCTGCTCATCTAGACTCCACCATTCTGGAATGTCCTCTGGACATCATTAAAACCAGATGTTTTTAAATGTCATCATGCATATACTGAAATGATTATAAAATGAGAATTTTTTTTCCAGACGGTTTCTGTTCAGACAAGAATGCCAGTTTCCATTGGTTTGGAGGACACTTATTTCTAATAGCATAAAGTTGGGTATGATTCAAAATATAGATTTTTTTTTAGCGTTAGGCACAGTTCAACATTGCCTTTAAAGTGCTTTTTTAAATAACACAAAAATATTATAATTCATGTGTTTTTGTGCATATAATGATAATTTTGGTGTTTCATTTTTATTTAGTATAGGATTATAATTTTGTCTTGATTTACACATCCGGAGAGTGAACCAAGAAAAATGGTACATTTTAACTCATTGGAACGAAGGCTTGTTATTTTCCTTGTCTGTTATATTTTAGAAATTAACATGGTTTGACCACTGCAATATGCCTAAAAGGAATTTAGTGAAACTACTCTCTACTTATTTGCTCAACCTTATCATACTCAATGGAATATTATGTACTATTTAAATGTTTATAGATTCTCACTGTTGGCCACTTAGGGAAGTAACTAGCTTTGATTTCTCTCTGGTACACATGCACTATTAGTTGTTGACTGGTTTTCATACATCCCACATGTAGTTACGGACCATGAAAACAGAATGGTGTATAAAATACAATTTTAAAAATAATTTTAAATGATTAACAGATATAGCTACCAGTCATTCTTTTTATGGAAGACCCAAGGAAAGTTAGTCTAAAAATTAGACCATTTCTACCTATGATGGGAGAAAAGAAACAGATTTTCCTTCTTAAAAGAAGAATATAAGATTCAAATTTAAACTAGCAATGAAGAATGATGGCAAGTATTACTTTGCATAGTTGGTCTGTAATGTTGTATTAAATGATTAAGATATGAATTATCTAACTTTTTGATTTTACTTTAATGTATAAGCAGTTACAATATAAATAGAGCTACTGAGTTACATTATTAATTTTTGAAAATTCTGTATCAATGATATTAATAAAGAAGAAAAAAGGACAGCTGAAAAATTTAGATCAAAATATTTATTTGATATATTTTGAAAATAGCTTAAAATATTCTTACACTATAAATAAAATTTTATTATAGTAAAAGGATTAAAATATTTATTTTATAAATAATATGATTAAATTAGTTTATTTGACTGCTGAGAAATTATCATTGTTATCATTTTCTAATTGGTTAGTTGTAGACATATTTATAATTTCTCAAAAAGTAAAAACTAAAAGCCATATAAAATTTGTTTTTAAATGTATTATTTAATTCTTTTTTAGTTGCTATATTTTGATAAGAAATAAAAATAAAAGTTTAATTGTTTAAATATTTAAGGGAAGTATACATAGTTCAGATAAAGTTGAAGAGCTTTAGACAAAAATCATTCTGAAAATTACCACTAAGGTAAGCTTTAATTGTTAAACTGCCCACATTGCTTACTTGGATACTGTCCTATAATTATTTTCAGATTTTAGGAAAAAAAATCATGTGAGTAGTTGGTGTGAATTTGGAAATGATATGGGTAAAAGTGTCCTTGTTGTTGCTTTTATTGAAATATTTTATAATTTTAAACCAGTAGTAACCATCTCATTTTCCCCTACTACTGTCTTTGCTAACTTCTGTTTATGTGCCTTTCCTTGAAATTAGTCAGCATATGCACATATTATAGGCAGCTTTTGTTCAGGAAAGCCTACATTCAAACATGACAATCTGTTCTTCAACAATTGGAACATACTTATCTAATATGGTGTGATACAAAAGGCTGGGATAACCAATGACTACATCAACAGATTTACATTTAAAATTACTAGGCATTGTGAATATTAAGATGATATTTAAGATCAATGATGATATATTCTTATTCTTCAATTCAAACAGTGGAATAGAACTATAGTATGCTTGATAAGAAAGAAGTATGCTTTCAAATAAGGAAAGATACATTTCAACCATTGTCTTAGCCCGTTTGTGCTGCTGTAACAGAATACCATGGACTGGGCACTTTATAAACAATAGAAATATATTTCTCACAGTCTGGAGGTTGGGAGTCTAAGATCAAGGTGACAGAACATTTGGTGTCTGGTGAGAGGCCAGTCTCTCCTGCAAGATGACACCCGTGGCTGTGTCTTCTGGAGGAGAGGAATGCTGCATCCTAACAAGGCCGAAGGCTGAAGGGGTGGAAGTGAAATAAAGGGTCCAATTCTCTCTGTCAAACCCTTTCATAAAGGCACTTAATCCCATTTATGAGGTCAGAGCCCTCATGACTTAACACTTCCCAATAGGTCTCACCAATTAATACCATGGTACTGGCCATTTAATGTTCACACATGAATTTTGGAAGGGACAAATTCAAACCATCGCAACCACACTGTTTTCTTGTCAGACTCTGCCAACAGAAATATTTTGATTTTTGATTATCACCATTGCAAACTAGATTAATTATAAGAGAGTGGACAGAATCGCAAAGGAGCTGGAAACCTTTATAGATACAAATATAACTGAAGAAACAGTCTCCTTTTCACTTTAATGGGAACACCTATGAAGAGAATTTTGATAGTTCCAAATACTTTTAGGAGTTGTTGCCTTGAAAAGTATAATCAGACTTTCTAATGCTCCAATGCTGTTAGAACATATATTAAAATATTTTAGAAAAATTGATTTTCTGTTCATGACAAGGATTAAACAATGGAAGAAATAGTTTTAAGAAGATTGACCAACATCTTTGAAGAGTGGAGATGCTTACACTCTAGATGACTACAGGTATAAACTACCTGGAAGACCAATCCTCAGAAATATTTGAGAGGGAATTACTAACATATCTGAGAGAAAGTGATGAAAACAATATTATTCATCTTAACTAATATTTTAGGACATCTGTAATTCATAAATTAACTCACTTAAGGAAAAAATACAACATTATTGTTTTTCAGATTCTTTCTATTTTTAAAATTTCAGCATGAAATCATTAGTGTTATTAACAGGGCATCTGTAATGCTGGGAAAGTAGGGCAAAAAGTAGAATGCATTTTCAAAAGACAATGCACAGAAAAGTTGAACAGACTCTTCCCGATGAAGTCCTCCCAAGAGAAAAATCATATTTTCCTTTCTATTTCCTGTCATTGATGGATCGTTTATAGCAGAAAGTGCTTTGGCAAATGGCTCTTTTTGGGGAATTTTGAGTAGATTTATTTTGATATTGACTACAACACTGCTTATTTTATATGCTTGAATTATATGATTCCTGGCAGTGAAAATAGCACATTATGCTTTTGCATTCATTTGACTTGAGACCCAATATCAGAAGTGAGTTAGTATTTTCTGGATAACTAAAAACAAAACATGTGTGTATGTTTAATTAAAACCTTCAAACAAGGGTCAAAGAAACATAATTTTCTCTGGATTTAGCAACACTAATATGCTGGTTTATGTTTTAAACTCTAGAGATGGCATTGCAGAGCTTTCTATGTTTATGCAAATGTTTTTTTAAAAAGATATTTCAGAAAATTTGTAAGAAATTATTTGATAAAGTTTTACTGAAAATGTGATATAAGTTACAGACACTACAGTAGATTCTAATGCCTCATTTTTTTTTGCAAATGGTTTTAATTAAATACATAATGCTCCTCATTTCATGTCATTAAGTATAGTTCACAGTCTACATAATATAAAAAGTACAGCTGAGTTATTTGTTTATATTTTGGTTTGCAAGAATACTTTTCATACTATAAAGTATTTTAGTAATACATTTAAAGAAAAAACATTCAAATCTTTTTCAAATATTGCAGACACAAAATGATGCCTACATTTTATGATAAGCAGTTTAAAAAGACAAAAATAAATCATAAGTGAATCAATTACTATGAGTAACCGTAAAATGATGAGTTGTTAATATACTTGCAGTATCTTTTAATGAATTTTAATCAAAAGCGTTTTAAAAATAGTATAAGACATTTTATGTGGGCAGATCTTAGAATCTAAACCTATACCAGTGGAGATTGTATTTGAATTTTATTTCAATCTTAAAGTATCAGCTTGAATGAAGACATTTAAATAACTATATTTTTTAGCATTTGTAGTAAAAAGCTGCAGTGCCTCATTAAAGTAAGCATCGAAGTTTACTGGATCTTATCTTAAGTATCCTTCACCATTGTGTAGCAGTGAATATGCCATCTAGTTAACATTAGCCTTTATGGTTACAGAACTCTGAATGATTCCACCCCCTTTTTTTCCTTTGGATTCCTCATGCCTCTTTTTCAGTCATGTTTGAAAGTTAATGTAGCCCACAAATACCTTTCTTCTTAACTGTGTGGAAACGTATTTGATATGTAGGCAGGGTGCTTAGCCCTAGAACTTTTCAGGCAATTGCTCTCATCAGCCATCTTACTTACTGATACCATGATGTTGAACAATATACTTGATCTAGTGCTTATATAAAATTTCTAAACATACAGAAAGAATTTTCTATAATCATCTGAACTTATTTTAGTATATTTTGGATAAGTCTGCCAAGAAATAAATAAATTACCAATATTCCATGGAAGTGAAAGTGTTGAAATCCTTTACAGATCCTAAGATGAGTTAAAACCATATTAGATGGTAAAGTTCTTGACACAATGGTATTTGTTCTAGCTATTATAACCAATATTGGAATAACTACTCAAATAGCTATATAGATTTTTCTTTAATATCTGGTATCTCCAAGAAATGTCAAAATGATTACAAATTGCTAGAGTAATTACTATGACCTTAAGGTGAAAGAAGAAAATGAATATAGAAAACACTGAGGCTTCAAACTGCCCAATAGTCCCAATAAGTTAATTTCCAAAGTCTCATTGAACTTTATTTCATCAAATCATACTACCTACTTCTGATTTTGAAATGTGGTTTTGTTTCTATTCCAAAGAGACAGATATAATCTTTTCCACTCAAGAATTATTAGAGAATAAAGAGATTATGATTGTAATTTTGCATAAAAAATAAAGCCAACTTCATGGAGAATTTTGATTTGGGAATGATTTTTTTTTTTCTCAACGGTTTGGTCTACCTTGTATTCTAATTCATGTATTATATTCATTTGAATAGAAACCCAAGACTGAAATTCTTTCCTAAACAAAAGGCAAAGTTTCTGTTTTCACTTATGTGTTCCAGGGGATTAAAGGGGTAACTAGATGAATTAACTAATAAAACTGAGAGCAAGAAAGAGCTTGTTGGCCTAGTTAAGCAACATCTTACATATTTGAAACACTTTAACCTATTTTTAAATTGTTTTGGGAAGTGAGACAATACTCAAGAGGATTTGAGTGTGGGCAATAGTACAATGAAAACCATTTTGTATTCTGACGGGTCTAAGGACAAATTCTTAACCACTGAATTAACTTTTAAGTGCTGATAAGTCTGAATTTTTAAGTGTTTAAAATGAGTATATTGACCCCTATAATTGCCTGTGTTAAAATGTGCATTACTGGCCAGGCATGGTGGCTCATGCCTGTAATTCCAGCACTTTGGAAGGTCGAGGCAGGTGGATCACCTAAGGTCAGGAGTTCAAGACCAGCCTGACCAATATGGTGAAACCCATCTCTATGAAAAATACAAAATTACCCAAGTGTGGTGGTGCATGTCTGTAATCCCAGCTAGTTGGGAGGCTGAGGCAGGAGAATCCCTTGAATCCTGGAGGCAGAGATTGCAGTGAGCCGAGATCACGCCATTGCATTCCAGCCTGGGCAACAAGAGTGAAACTCCATCTAAAAAAAAAAAAAAAAATATGCATTATGAATTAAATTCATTTATTGATAATATTGTTTAACATGTCAAAGTCATTTTTCTTTTTACTGAATGACTAGTACTATATGTTTGACAAAAGTTCTGGTCAACTGATTTTATATGTCTGCATTTGAGTGCTGAACAAGATACCTTGTAAACAGATGTTGGTTATAATTAATCTTATGGAAATCTTTTGACTAGAATAAATATAAGTACAATTTTGCAGTTGCTGGCTAATTAGTTTTGAAAGCATAAAATAAAAAATACATATAAACAGATAGTTTACCATTTGTAAACCTGGCTCAAATGTTCATAAACTTAAGGAAGGCAGACATGAACAGGTTCAGAACTTAAAATGATAGAGTAATAGAAAACAAACTCATGAATATGCAATTATGCTTTGGAAAAAGTTACTGGAACATTATTCTTTAAATTACATCATTGCCTGGGAGCTACATGGGCTCTAAGCCAGCACCTAGTTGTCCTGCTTATGACTGCCAAGTGAACCACAGTCCACATCAGTCAACAAGTTATGTACTTATCTTGTATTGATCTTGTCTTCTGATTTCTTTCTTTCTCTGCCTTCAATAGCCTCTTTTTTTCTTTTGAGGCTAGGATAGAAAGTAACTACTTTAATATATACATCTTTTTAAAATTTCACCTAGAATATTAATGTGACAATTAATAGTCAAGTGTTTTTACTGTCATTTTTTCATGATATATGGGTCCCTACAGATATAGAAGAATGGACGCTGTTAAAACATAAGTGGAGAAATTCAGTGAGTATAAATGAGGGAAAACACAGCAAGTATGTTGAATAATAGTACCACAATATAAGTTTACCATCTAACTATTACACCTACCTGAGACGGCCCTAGATAATCCCTTTAAGCCCAGATGAAGCCTTACAGAGTTCTTGAGATAAGAATCATTTTTATCTAAGCTAGTGTTCAGACTGAGGACTATTCAGACAAGGGAGACTGTTAACCTTCTGGTTCTTTATTTCTAAACTTTGGAAGCTGAATGATACTGTTTCTTAATTCTAACATTTATATTAGGTTGGTGGAAAAGTAATCACAGCTTATGCCATTAAAAGTAATGGCAAAAAGTAATATATTAAGTGCAAATAATGTGTCACACATTTCTTTAGAAAATAGAGCATAATGGTGAACTAAACCAATTTATTGCCCTCACGTGGCATGAACTCTGTTAATGGCGACAAAATAAATGAAAAATAAAAGTAATGTAATGCCCATAAGTATTGTTTTTATGAAGAAACTTTGAAAAGATAAGATAGAGGGTGAATTCTCTTTTACATAGGAAAAGTAGATAATGATTCACTAAAGATATGATGCTTCAGCTCTCTCTGTAAAAATAGAATGTATTCACTGTCTTCTTTGCTTGAAGGTTAATTAAGTAAGAAAGGCAGCACCCACCCAAAACCAGTATCTAAAGGACTCAATTCTGGGATAATTCTCTTGGTGAAGACTTCTGAGAAGATTATTAGTTATTTAGGCTAATAATGCCCACATTCTTAATTATTCAAGGGAGCTTTAAAACCATGAGCAGACTCTCAAGAAGACAGCGCTTTCATCTGATTATAGCTTCTGAGCAATAACAAGCTTAGAATTGCTCAACATTTTGTTCATTGCCATGGGGCAGAAATCTTCTGGCAGCAAATGAACAGAAATTTGCTAGATTGGAGGCTGGTGAACACAGGTAGCATGCCCCAAGTTCATGCACTTAAAAGTTTTCTATGTATCCACCACATCCATACCCAGAAGCATCTCTGTCTGCTGATTATTGGCACATTACTCACTATGAGATTGATAGATTAGGTAAGTGCTTCTTAAACATCAGTAGACAAATCTCAACTAGGAAGTTTTGTTTGAAGTATAGATTCTGATTCAGTAGGTCTAGGATAGGGCCTGAGATTCTGCATGTCTACTATGAGATGATACCTATACTATGAGTCCATGGACCATACTTTAAGAAGGATCTAGGTAGTGTGGAGTAGAGGTGATTCAGAGTCTAAGAAGTAAAGGAATGGGAAATAGAGCATGTCTTTCAGGCCAGTGGACAGTTCTTGACAGCTGATGTAGAGAACGAAGCAGAGAGTTAGAAAAGATGAAACATAAAATGACTTTAGGGGTCAACTCAGGGAGAAGAGACAATATAAGTTATGAATAAACAGTCAAACAATGATCTATTTAAGCATGAAAAGTCAGAATTGCCTAAGTCACAGGGCTTTTAAATTCTAAGGAAAAATGAGATTCTAATATTCTAGGGGTTTTTAATTAGTTCCCAGTATATTTACATACTGCCCCACCTAAGTAAAAATACCAAAATGATATCAGGCTTTAATATACTTAGAGAGACAAATCCTTTTTTGAGAAACAGGAAATGGAAAGTTACAGAGATAGCCAATGTTTTTCAAATATTGGATAAACTACATGTTCATTGGTGTATTATAAAGGAAAATTCAAAATATATTAGGAGCCATATCACGAGAAGGAGCAAAAACATTAACATAGTTCTGGGGCAACACAGTGAATGTGCAAAACTCTACATTCCAGGAAATCGAACTGCTTTTGATTCTCTTTATTGATTTGGAATAATGCATTTACCATATCAAGAACAACATAGGAAATGCCAAAGTCTGTGTAGATCTGATAAAAAAAGATTCACCACAATATCTTGGATTGAGTTTACAATGGTAGCACTATAATAGTGTGATATCATTCACTGTGATTCATGTATATATTGTAGGATTCATAGTGGTAAAATTAAATGGAAATAAAATATAGAACCATCTCTACATCTCTTATGTCTTTGAATGTGACACCAATCTTGGCCATTTCACTATAAGATACAGTGCCTCTGGTTTACTAGCTGGAGTGTGTGTGTGTGTGTGTGTGAGAGAGAGAGAGAGAGAGAGAGAGAGAGAGAAAGGGAGAGAGAGGTTTCTGTTTTTCTTACTTGGCTTTTAAATCATTATGGTTGGCAGGGCATGGTGGCTCTTGCTTGTAATTCCAGCAATTTGGCAGGCCAAGGTGGGAGGATCCCTTGTGCCCAGGAGTTAGAGACTAGCCTGGGCAACATGGTAAAACACTGTCTCTACAAAAAATACAAAAACAATTAGTCAGGCGTGGTGGTGCATACCTGTAGTCCCAGCTACTGGGGAGGCTGAAGTAAGAGGATCACTTGGAGCCCAGGATGTTGAGGCTGCAGTGAGCAGTGATCGTGCCACTGCACTCCAGCCTAGGTGACAGAGCAAGACCTGGTCTCAATAAAAACAAACCAAAAAAAAAAAAAAATCATGACTGTAACATATCATGGAAACAATATGAGAGTTCTATCTATAACCAATTATGTTAACACCAATCATGCACTCAGGAACTATGGAAATTAACCACAATGTGAGCTGTGGGTCTGGTGGACCCACTGAATTCACTGCAAGATAAATATGGTTCAGGACTCCATTTATCACCTGACCACTGAATATCCCTACTGTAACAAAGAGGAGATAATGTTGCTTTGGCACCCTTGGCATTAAATGTCAGTTGAGATTATATGTCTAAGAGTCCTTGAAACATGTATATACCTTTTACTCCAGTGTACCATTACTAAGGTAAATGTCAGGGGAGCTTTGGCAAAAGGATAGGGAAAATATATATTTCATACTCCTGCTGTAGAATTGCAGAGTTCTTCCTCAAATGGCCCTGATCTCCACTTCAGTGTAACCTCTGGATCTGAGCACTGGCTTAGTTTAATAAAGTGAATGAGGGAGAGTGGATTTTCATAACTGTGGCTGATTTCACTCTTCTACTTTCCAGATCTGAATTACTTTTTATTATGTTAGCCAAACATTAACATCATCTAGCTTTTTGAATATCATGACCATTGCCAGGGATGCTGAAAGATCAGTTTCCTAATTCCCATTTTTGCCTTGCTGTTCATTATGGTAATCAAAAAACTTTGCATCTGGTGATTAAATTCTACCATTTGGCTTCTCATTTTTCAAAATCATAGCTCCCTTATTCACAGTAGGAACTCCAGATCACTAACAATATCTCCTACCATTTATGTTGGACTGCAGTAGACAGCTACCAGTGAGCTTCTCAATGATTTCATTGCCCCCTTTCTCAATATTTTAGGGAAGGGATTGGCTTCTGTGTTCTCTTGGGAAACATAAACCGTTGGTGGCTATCTAGCCTTATATTATTAATCTATTCACAAAGAACTATCTTTGTGAACCTTCTGTAATCTTCTTTAATATTTTGCCAAGGCATTTCAGCATTGCTCTCTCATTAACTCTAAGTCATCTACAAAGTGAAAGAAGTATTTCCCTAAAGTTACTAAGTTCAGGCATCTTTGTCATGATGTGAAGTATGGATTCATGACAAAATGCCACCATGTCAATAAACTCTTCCCTCTCTGACCTTAACATCTGTCTCTTACCTGACCCAGCACTCTAACATTTCACCTCCACATATGCTTTCCCAGTTACTGCTGGTATATATTTGCAGGCTTCTGTAACGCTTTCAGAAGTCACTTCTTTATTCAAACAGTATAACTTAACCTCTTGTATCTGCTCATGAGGAGAAATTAATATTGGCCACTACCTCCCCTTATTTCTTTTAGAGTCAGAAGAAATAAGGGGAGGTAGTGGCCGATATTAATGAGGACAAACATTGTATGTGATGGTTCTGCCCTGTTTAAGGAAATGGGAAGCTGCTCTCCATCAGCACAGGACAGGGAAATCTGGGGAATCAAGTTGTTCAAGCACATTCATTCAAATGGTACCATTCCAGCTCTCAGGGTCTCTCTTTTCCTACGTGGTCTCTGACTTTAACATAACAGCTTGCTGAGACTGTGAATTAATTTTTCTTTTTAAATCTTTCACTGTTCCCGTCAGTCTTACCCCAGAGTTTCAGCCCAATCTGCCCTCTGATTATGAGATAATAATATCTTTAAATGCTGCCATGGAGACTCTAGTTTTCACAGAGTGTCCTAAATAGAAGTTAGCTGACCTGAGTTTATCTTTCTCTTTCTCTTTCTTAATCGTTCCTGCAGGACTTAACACAAGCCAAACAACTCCACAATTACTATAATTACTTCTCCTCAATAATATTCAAGAGCTTATTCTCTTGCATAAAACATTGCATCTCTCTGTGTATCAGTCCAATTCACCATAGGTGACAATGTAAACATTATTGTGACACGAGAAGTATTTGAATCCTGCATACCACTGGCATGGTAATACTCATTGATAAATGACTGATAAGTAGTCCAATTCCAGAATTCTATTCTCAGGCTATGACCTCTGGGCACACTCCATATGCCAAATGACTTAAGGGGGGGTATGCTAAAAGCAGAGCCTGAAGTCAATATGTGAGGAAGTTGCTTTGGAAGGTAAATCCGGGAAGCAATGGAAGGGAGTGGGAGAATGAAACACAGGAGGGAAGAAAGTCATAATGGGTGTGATCATAGGTGGGTTATACTTGTGGGTAACTGGAGCTTAATCCCACTGGAGACCTCTGTAGGAATATTCCTCAGAATTGTGCCAGCACTTGTCCCTAGTGGACTGAGCATTGCTCCAGAGTGAGCCAAGCACCTTTTATAGCCAGAACACAGCCTAATGCAGAGAAACACAGGAAGACTTTCATAAGTATGGGAATTATCTTGGCTTCCTCCAAGTAAGCAGAGATTATGTGAGTGAGACATTGGCAGAGCCTGCTTCAGTGATTTAGCACTTGCTTTTGTTTGTCTAATCCCAGTTTCTTTAGTTGTAAATTATGAAAAATAATAGGAATTGCCTCATTAAGATAGTAAACCAATTCTTGAGATATTTCAAGTGGAGTGCTTTACAAGATGTCTTGGACATCGAATGTATCTTATAAAATGCTAGCTATTACTCTTTTACATCGTTCCTCCTTGCATTTCCTACACAGTGTACAAATATCCCGAATATGACCCCGAAATCCCACTACATGTCTTTCCTCATTTCAGTGTGTAACTCTTACCTGTGATTTAAAGTCCACCCAAATGCTCTTTTCTCCATAGAGATTTCTATTTTCTAAAGAGTTTGGTTTTTCCTCAACCTTGAAGTATTATTACTGTTTCAGTCTGTTGCTTTTACACTCCTATTTATTATGGTCATTTGGAAGTATATATACACATATATGTATGCACATATACATATATATAATATACATGCATTATATATAATGCTTTAGATTTTAAAACCTTTGAAGGCCAACTTTCCTATCATTTGTGTATCTCCCATTGTACACAGCTTAATGCTTACTAACTAAATTAAATCTGTCTTTCTGACTCAACATAGTGCATCATATATGACAAATCGTGACCCCGTTCACAGTATTGCAGTTTTAAGTATAAGAATTGAACACTTTTGATGAAATTCTATGGATGCCAGTGGTAGATGGATGAACTATTTGGTATAAATGAATGGGAATGAAATTGTAAATGTAATATTTATGCAGATACATTTAGGAATAGTTCAAAAGTTGATTATAAATTCAGAAAGGAAAGCAAAATAATACAAGATTATTATTGTAATTATTGCTCACTGAAGGTGCTAAAGGGCTCAAGGAGGAAAAGCTATGGACTTGGAGAGATTATTTTAAATAAGTTTAAGAAGATTTGGATCTCCCTGATTGTATATGCGAGCAAATGAAAAAACTTCCTAAATAACTCAATTGACTGAGGTAAGGGGTTTTAGAAGGAAAATCAGTGTGGGTTGGGGGAGATGAGAAGCAGATCATTACATTTTGAATTGAGGTGAAGGTGGTTGCCCAAGCTATGTCATAAACAGATGTTTATAAAAATTCTTGACTTTATTCCAAAGAGCTCTTGCTTCCCTCCCATCTTATTTCCACAGTCATTATGCAAGTTCAGCTCTAAATTGCATCCCACATATTCCTGAAATCATCTCCAACAAGGCTTTCCTAATCCTGGTTTCTTTCCTTTTTGGTACATTTTTAACTACCTTCCAAAATGACTCCTGTTTAGTATTTATTTTGTTAAATGATTTATTTCTCCCAAATCTCCTAAAGCTTCATGAAATAAAATGGCCTCTGTTTGGTTTTCTGGGTTTTGTCCCATTATTCCATTTTTAAAATATATTTTTAAGACTTCCAAACTCTTCCTTCTTTCTCCTGTCTTCTGCTATACTTTTTTCCTTCCTTCCTTTACTGCATTACAAAGCCTATTCTCTTCTATTTTCTTAGTCCTGTCATCTGGTCATAAAGCAGCTACAGAATTAGCATTGGAACTGCCTGACTTGCAGTCCTAACTGCACCATTTAATATCTGTGTAATCATGGGCAGCTAATTACCATTTCTGACTCAGTTGTTTTAATTATGAAATGAGGCTGCTAAGAACACCCACTTAGGGTTGTTGAAAGTATTAGGTGAGATATAACATATTAAGCATGTGGCAAATAGCAAACAGTAAGGGCTAATAGTTATTTTATTATCACTAACTACATTGTTACTCTTCTCTGAACCATTCTATTATAAAAATTATATGCAATTGCATTTTTTTGTTGATGAGTGCTTAATGTGCATTACTGTTATATTCCCAACTATATTATACAATCTGGAGTACAGAATTCATAGTTTGTACTTCTATTTCTATTTCAGCTAAATGCATAAGAAGTGCTAGACAAATGATAATAGACTTTATAAATGTTGGACCTGAAAATTGGACTGGGAATCAAACCAATATGATTTTTCAAGAAATATTCATATAAAATAACTAATGGAAGTAAGTAGAAAATTATAATAGCCGTTACAATATGATCACCCTAAAAATTTTGGTTTTGTTGTTAACATGTCACATTTGTCTTTGGAATAGTACAGATGGAGGAAAAGCCATATTTAATGATCCTGGTAAAAAGAAATGCAAAAGCATTTTTATACCCTCTGAGCAATGGTCCTTTGATTTTCTTCTTTCCTATTACACCATTTCCAAGAAAGGAAAATATGAAGATGACTCTATTGGGAAGGTAAACCAAATACAAGTCAGGAAAAGTGGGGCCAAGTTAATTATGTCTCAATTCTCTTTATATAATTTAAACCTTCCACCTCCAATTCACATTCAAAAATGTGGAATATGAGCTAAAGGCTATGAAGCATTATACATGCAATCATAAATTTTCACATTTTGTAATGTAAAATTTGTTTTTACACATGCTTTTTAAAAATAATTTGAATGTTCATATCTTTAATAGGCAAACCAATGACATTTCAGGAAAATGTCAATATGTGTTGTATACAAATGAGAGATGATTTGAATTATTTTTTTTTAAATTTGTATTTTAAAAAAATCTTTGTGGGTACCTAGTAGGTGTATATATTTATGAGGCATGTGAAATGTTTTGATACGGCATGCAATGTGAAAGACACACATTATGGAGAATGAGGTGTCTACCCCCTCAAGCATTTATCTTTTCAGTTGCAAAAAAACTCCAATTATATTCCTTAAGTTATTTTAAAATATGCAATTAAATTATTATTGACTATAATGATTCTATTGTGCTATCAAATAGTGTGTCTTATTTATTCTTTCTATGTTTTTTGTACCCATTAAACATCTCCACCTCCTTCCTAACCTCCAGCCTTTGGTAAGCATCCCTCTACTTTTCCCAGCCTCAGGTAACTATCCTTCTACTCTCTATGTCCATGAGTTCAATTGTTTTGATTTTTAAATCCCATTAATAAGTGAAAACATGCAATGTTTGTCTTTCTGTTCCTGGTTTATGTCACTTAACACAATGATTACCAGTTCCATCCATGTTGTTGCAAATGATTGGATATCATTCTTTTTTATGGCTGAATAGCACTTCCATGTCTATATGTACCACATTTTCTTTATCCATTAATCAGTTTCCGGGCACTTAGGTTACTTCCAAATTTTAGCAATTGTACACAGTGCTGCAACAAACATAGGAGTGCAGATATGTCTTCCATATACTGCTTTCCTTTCTTTCGGGTGTATACCCAGCAGTAGGATTGCTGGATCATATGATAGCTCAATTTTTAGTTTTCTGAGGAACCTCCAAACTATTCTCCACAGTAGTTGCACTAATTTAAATTCTAACCAACTGTATACAAGGGTTCCTTTTTCTCCACATGCTTGCCAGCATTGCTATTGACTGTCTTTTGGATATAAGCCATTTTAACTGGGGTGAGATGATACCTCATTATAGTTTTGATTTGCATTTCTCTGATGATCAGTGATGTTGAGCACTTTTTCCTATGCATATTTGCAATATGTTTTCTTTTGAGAAATGTCTATTCACATTTTTTGCCCATTTTTTTTGTTTATTTATTTTATTTTTTTATTATTATTATACTTTAAGTTCTAGGGTACATGTGCATAACGTGCAGGTTTGTTACATATGTATACTTGTGCCATGTTGCTGTGCTGCACCCATCAACTCGTCAGCACCCATCAACTCATCATTTACATCAGGTATAACTCCCAATGCAATCCCTCCCCCCTCCCCCCTCCCCATGATAGGCCCCGGTGTGTGATGTTCCCCTTCCCCAGTCCAAGTGATCTCATTGTTCAGTTCCCACCTATGAGTGAGAACATGCGGTGTTTGGTTTTCTGTTCTTGTGATAGTTTGCTGCCCATTTTTTGATCAGATTATGATTTTTTTTCCTATAGAGTTGTTTCAGTTCCTTATATATTCTTGTTATTAATCACTTGTCAGAGAGGTAGTTTGCAAATATTTTCTCCCATTCTGTGGATTGTCTCTTCCCTTCTTTGATTGTATTCTTTGCTGTGCAGAATCTTTTTAACTTGATGAAAACCTATTTGTCTATTTTTGATTTGGTGGCCTGGGTTTGTGGGGTATTGTTTAAGAAATCTTTATCCAGACAGATGCCCTGGAGATTTACCCTTATGTTTTCTTCTACAAGTTTTATAGTTTTAGGTCTTAGATTTAAGTCTTTAATCCACTTGATTTAATTTTTGTATATGGCCAGAAATAGTGTTCTCGTTTAATTCTTTTGCGTATGGGTATTCAGTTTTCCCAGGACCATTTACTGAAGAGACTCTTTTTTCCCCAGTGTATGTTCTTGGCACTTGGTCAAAAATGAATTTACTGTAGTTGTGTGTATTTGTTTCTGGGTTCTTTATTCTGTTCCACTGGTCTATGTGTCTGTTTTTATGCCAGCATCATAATGTTTTGGATACTATAGCTCTATAGTGTAATCTTATGCCAGTACCATGATGTTTTGGATACTATAGCTCTATAGTATAGTGTACTATAGATCTATATAGAATAAATATAGTATATGTAGTATAATATAGTGGAGTATAGTGTAACTTTATAGTATAAGTCAGGTAATGTGATTCCTCCAGTTTTGTTATTTTTGCTTAGAATCGCTTTGGCTATTCTGGGTCTTGTGTGATTCCACATAAATTTTAGGGTGATGTTTTGTATTTCTGTGAAGAATATCACTGGTATTTTGATAGAGATTGTGTTTAATCTGTATATTGCTTTTGGTAGTATGAACATTCTAATAATACTGATTCTTCAAATCCATGGGTATGAAATGTTTTTCCATTTTTTGTCTTCTCTTCAATTTCCTTCATCAATATATTATAGTGTTCATTAGAAAGATCTTTCACTAATTTGGTTAACTTAATTCCTAAGTATTTAATTTTATGTGTGGCTATCGTAAATGGGATTACTTTCAAAATTTCTTTTTTTCTTGTTCATGATTGGCATATGGAAATGCTACTGATTTTTTATTTTGATTTTTTTTATCCTGTAACCTTAGTGAATTTGTTTATCACCTCTAATAGTTTTCTTTCTTTCTTTTTTTTCTGAAACATAGTGTTACTCTGTTGCCCAGGCTGGAGTGCAGTGGTGTGATCTTGGCTCACTGCAACCTCCGCTTCTCATGTTCAAGCAATTCTCCTGCCTCAGCTTCTTGAGTAGCAGGGATTACAGGCATGTGCCACCTCACCTGGCTAATTTTTGTATTTTTAGTAGAGATGGGGTTTCACCATGTTAGTTAGGCTGGTCTCAAATTCCTGACCTCGTGATCTGCCTGCCTTAGCCTCCAAAAATGCTGGGATTACAGGTGTGAGCCACTATGCCCGGCAGTTCTAATACTTTCCTTGTGGAGGCTTGAGGTTTGTGTTGTTGTTGTTGTTGTTGTTTTTAATATGAGGTTATAGCTTCAACAAACAAGAATAATTTGATGTATTCTTTTCCAATTTATATCTTTCTTTTACCTGATTGCCCTAGCTGGTACTTTTAGTACTATCTTGAAAAAGAGTGGTGACAGTGGGCATCCTTGTAGTTTTCCAGATTGTAGCACAAAGACTTTTGGTTTTTCTTCATTCTATATGATACTAGTTGTGTCTTTCATGCATGGTTTTTATTATGTTGAGATTTGTTCCTTCCATACCCAATTTTTGAGGGTTTGTTTTTAAACTTGAAGGGATGTTAAATTTTATCAAATGCTTTCTTAGCATCAATTGAAATGATTATATGGTGTTTATCTTTCATTCTGTTAATATGATGTATTGCATTAATTGATTTGCATATGTTGAACCATCCTTGTATTATAGGGATAAATCCCAATTGGTCATGATGAATGATCTTTCTAATGTATTGTTGAATTCTGTTTGCTAGTATTTTGTTAAGGATTTCTGCATGAAAGCTCTTCAGAGATATCGGCCTATAGTTTTCTTTTTTTTTAATGTGTCTTTGTCTGGTTTTGGTATCAGGGTAATACTGGTCTTGTAGAATGAATTTGTAAGCATTTTCCCTTTCTCTATATTTTGGAATAGATTGAGTAAGCTTGATATTAGTTCTTCTTTAAATGTCTGGTAAAATTCAGCAGTGAAGCCATCAGATTCCAGGCTTTTCTTTACCAGAAGACTTTTTATTATGTCTTCGATCTCTTACTTTTAATTGGTCTGTTTAAGTTTTCAATTTCTTTGTGATTCAATTTGGTATGTTGTATGTATCTAGGAATTTATCAATTTCTCCTAGACTTTAAATTTATTGGCATATAGTTGCTTAGAGTAGGCATTAATGATTTTTTGAATTTCTGTAGTAACACCTGTAATGTCTATTTTTCCATTTCTAGTTTTATTTATTTGGATCTTATCTCTTTTCTTCTTAGCCTGTTACAGGTTTGTCAATTTTGTTTAACTTTACAAAAAAACAAGCAAAACAAAACAAAACAAAAACATCTTTTTCTTTGACCTTTTGTATTTTTTTATTTCAACTTCATTTATTTGTACTCTGATATTTATTATTTACTTTCTTCTAATAATTGTGGGTCTAGTTTACTCCTGCTTTTCTAAATTGTTTATTTGAAGTTTCCTCTTCTTTGATGTAGGCAACTTATATCTATAAAATTCCCTCTTAATACTGCCTTTGCTGTATCTTATAGGTTTTGGTATGTTGTGTTTCCATTACCATTTGTTTCAAGACGGTTTTCAATTTCCTTCTTAGTTTCTTCACTGATCCCCTGGTCATCAAAAGCATATTGTTTATTTTTAGGTATTTGTATAGTTTCCAAAATTCTTCTTGTTATTACTTTCTAGTTTTATTCCATTGTGGTCACAGAAGATGCTTGAAACTGTTTCAATTTTTTGAATGTTTTAAGACTTGTTTTGTGATCCAACATACGGTCTATTTTTGAGAATGATCCATGTGCTGAGGAAAATAATGTGTATTCTGCAGCTTTTGGATGGAAAGATCTACACATATCCATTAGATCCATTTGGTCTATAGTGTAGATTAAGTCTGATGTTTCTTTGTTGATTTTCTGTGTGAAATATCTGTCCAATGATGAAAGTGGGATGTTGAAGTCCCAGCAGTTATTGTATTGGGGCCTGTTTCTCTCTTTAACTCTAATATTTTATTTATATATCTGGGTGCTCCCATGTTGGGTACATATATATTTAAAATTGCTGTATCCTCTTTCTGAATTGGCCCATTTGTTACTAAATAGTGACCTTTGTCTCCTCTTATAGTTTTTTTTTTTTTCTTGAAATATATTTTGTCTGATATAAGCATGGCTATCATTCCTCTTTTTTGGTTTCTGTTGGCATGGAGTACCTTTTTCCGTCCCTTTATTTTCAGTCTATGTGGGTCTACGTATGTGAAGCATGTTTCTTGTGGGCAACAGATCAATGGGTCTTGTTTTTCCATGCATTCAGCCAGTCTATGTCTTTTGATTGGAGAGTTCAGTTCATTCACATTCAATGTTATTATGGATAAGTAAGAATTTACTCCTGATATTTTGTTATTTGTTTTCTAGTTGTTTTGTGGTCTTCTCTTCCTTCTTTCTTTTATTCTTGTCTTCCTCTGGTGAAGATGATATTTTCTGGTGATATAGTTTCATTTCTTACTTTTCATTTTTTGTGTATCCATTGTACTTTTTTGTTTGTTTGAGGTTACCATGAGGCTTGCAAGTATTCTTTTAATTTATTATTTTAGTCTGATAACAATGTAACACTATTTTCATAAACAAACAAGAAAAAAGAAAATTAATAAAAACTCCCTTTGAAGACACTCATGTGGCCAACAAGCATATGATAAAAAGCTCAATAACATTGATTATTAGAGAAATGCAAATCAAAACCACAATGAGGTATCATCTTGCACCAGTCAGAATGGCTATTCTTAAAAAGTCAAAAAATAACAGATGCTGGCAAGGTTGTGGAGAAAAGATAATATTTATTCACTGTTGGTGGGAGTGCAAATTAATCCAATCATGGTTGAAAACAGTATTGTGATTCCTCAGAGCTAAAAGCAGAAATACCATTTGACTCAGCAATCTCATTACTAGGTATATACTCAGAGGATTATAAATCATTCTACCATTAAGGCACGTGCATAAAAATATTCATTGCAGCACTATTCACAATAACAAATACATGAAATCAACCTAAATGCCCATCAATGACAGGCTGAATAAAGAAAATGTGGTATATATGCACCACGGAATACTAAAAAAGAATGAGATATTGTCTTTTGCAGGAATATGGATTGTGCTGGAGGCTATTTTCCTTAGCAAACTAAGTCAGGAACAGAAAATCAAATACTACATGTTCTCACTTATAAGTGAGAACTAAATAATAAGAAATAAACACAAAGAAGGAAACAACAGACACTCTGGTCTACTTGAGGGTGAAGGGTAGGAGGAAGGGGAGGAACTATTGGGTACTGAGTTTAATACCTGGGTGAGGAAATAATGTGTACAACAGACCCCCATGACACATGTTTACCTATGTAACAAACCTACACATGTACCCACAAACCTAAAATAAAGATTAAAAAAGAAGTGAACATGATCATTAGAAATAAAAGACAAATACAGATGCTGTATTATTTAAAAACAAACCTTAAATATATGAAAATAATCATAAGTTTCCATATAATATCATTCAGTATAGTGATAGGTTAGCTAAGTTTAAAGATCACATCCATGTAAAAAATAATTTGTGCATGAAAATATTGGTAAAATGTGACCATGATAAGAATGTGATTGTTCAACTGAAGAACTTTTATGGTAAATCACTAGGGCTATCAGTCAAATATTTTTTGGCTCTTCCCATGGGGGCAGGGGGGAAACTTTATCCCGTCACTACCCTCACTTGTTAACTTTTAATCTTATCTATTCATATCTCTTTGTATTAAATATGTCTTGAAAAGTTGTTGTAGTTATTATTTTTATTGGTTTATTGTTTAGCCATCCTACTTAAGATCAGAGCAGTTTAAACACCACAGTTACAGTGTTATAATAGCCTGTGTTTTTCTATGTAGTTACTATTACTAGTAAGTTTTGTACCTTCAGGTGATTATTTATTGTTCACTAATTTTATTTTCTTTCTGTTTTAAGTACCACTTTAGCATTTCTTGTAGGACATGCCTGATACTGAAATCCCTCAGCTTTTGTTTGCCTGGAAAAGTCTTTATTTCTCTTTCATGTATGAGGGATATATTTGCTGGATATACTATGCTAGGGTAAAAGTCTTTTTTTTCCTTTCAGCATTTTATATGTGTCATGCCACTTTCTCCTGGCCCATAAGGTATCCACTGAAAAGTCTGATGCCAGATGTATTAGAACTTCATTGTATGATATTTGTTTCTTTTCTCCTGCTGCTTTTAGGATTGATTCTTTATCCTTGACCTTTGGAGTCTGATTATTAAATGCCTTAAAGTAGTTTTCTTTGGGTTAAATCAGCTTGTTGTTCTATAAGCTTCTTGTACTTGGATATTGATATTTTTCTCTAGGTTTGTAAAGTTCTTTGTTTTTAACCCTTTGAACAAATTATCTACTCCTGTTTCCTTCTTTATATCCTTTTTAAGGCCAACAACTCTTAGATTTGCCTCTTTAAAGCTATTTTCTATATCTTGTAGGTGTGCTTCTTTGCTTTATATTCTTTTTTCTTTTGTCTTCTCTGACGGCACATTTTTAAATAGCATATCTTCAAGCTCACTAATTCTGTCTTCTATTTGGTCCATTCTACAATTAAAGGACTCTGATGTATTTTTTAGTATGCCAGTTGCATTTTTCAGCTCCAGAATTTTTGTTTAATTCTTTTTTTTTTTTTTTTTTTTTGAGACGGAGTCTCGCTTTGTCGCCCAGGCTGGAGTGCAGTGGCGCGATCTCGGCTCACTGCAAGCTCCGCCTCCTGGGTTCACGCCATTCTCCCGCCTCAGCCTCTGAGTAGCTGGGACTACAGGCGCCCGCCACCACGCCCGGCTAGTTTTTTTTTTGTATTTTTAGTAGAGACGGGGTTTCACCATGTTAGCCAGGATGGTCTCGATCTCCTGACCTCGTGATCCACCCGCCTCGGCCTCCCAAAGTGCTGGGATTACAGGCTTGAGCCACCGCGCCCGGCCTTGTTTAATTCTTTTAAGTTACTTCAATCTCTTTGTTAAATGTATCTGACAGAATTCTTAAAGCCTTCTCTGTGTTATCTTGAATTTCTCTCAGTTTCTTCAATATAGCTATTTTGCATTCCCTATCTGAAAGGTCACATATCTCTGTTTCTCTAGCATTGGTCCTCGGTTTCTTATTTTGTTCATTTGGTGAGGTCATGTTTTCCTGGATGGTGGTGATCCTTATAAATGTTCTTCAGTGTCTGGGCATTAAAGAGTTAGATACTTATTGTAGTCTTTATTTTGGGGGCTTTTTGTAGCTGTCCTTTTTGGGATGGCTTTCCAGACATTTGCAAGGACTTGGTTGTTGTGATATAAGCTGTTTCTGTTTTGTGGAGTACCCCAAGCCAAGTGATGCTGTGGTTCTTGCAGACACGTAGAGGTACCATCTTGATGGTCTTGGACAAGATCCAGGAGAATTCTCTGGATTGTCAGACAGAGACTTTTGTTCTCTTCCTTTACTTTCTCCCAAACATACAGAGTCTGTGTATGACTCCTTTCTGAACCACCTAAACCTTGGGTTGGAATAACACAAGCACCCTTGTGCCACCACCATTATGAATGTCTTGGGTCAGAAGACCTGAAGTCAGCACAGTGCTGGGTCTTGCCCAAAGCCTGCTGTAAACACTCCCTGGATACTGCCTTTGTTTGCTCAAGACTCTGGGGCTCTACAATCAGCAGGTGACAAAGCCAGCCAGGCCTGTTTTTGTCCCCTTAGGGCGATGAGGTCCCCAGGCCCTGGATGGGTTCTTAAGTTCCGTCTGGGATTCAGGAACTGGAATAAAAAAAAACCTTAGAAACCTACCCAACATTCTATTGTGTTGTGGCTGAGCTGACACTCATACCACAAGACTCAGTCCTTCCCACTCTTTCCTTCCCTTTCCAAAGGCAGAGGATCCTCACCCTCTAGTCACTGCCACCTCTGACTAGGAAGGGCACTGCTTGGCTACCACTGATGTCCCTTTAAGGTCCAAGATCTCTTAAATCAGCTTGTAGTGAATGCTGCCCAGCCTGGGACTCACCCTTCAGGGCCGTGGGCTTCCCTCTGCCCTAGGCCAGGTACAGAAATGCTGTCCAAGAGTCAAGTCCTAAAATCAGTGACCCAAAGAGCCCACTTGGTGCTCTAGCCCCCTGTGGCAGTGTTGGTACCTAAGGTACAAGACAAATTCCCCTTTAATTTTCCCTATGCTTTTTCAAGCAGAAGAAGTTTTGATCTGTAGACACCATAGCTGGTAATGTTCTGAGTCACACCTGAAGCTAGCAAATCTCAGAGGCTTCCCAAGGCCCTCAGTGTAGTACCTGGGTATTGCTGCTGGTTATTCAGGGCTCAAGAACTCTTCACTTAGCAGGTGATGAATGCTGGTAGGACTGGGTCCTTTCCTTCAAGACAGCAGCTTCCCTTCTGTTCCAGGGTGTGTCTAAAAATGTCGTCTGGAAGCCAGACCCTGGAACAGGGGCTTCACAACTTTGACCCATGCCCTATTCTGCTATGGCTGAGTTGATATCCAAAATGCAAGACAAAGTCCTCCTCACTCTTCCCTTTCCTCAAGCCAAAGGAAGGGGTCTCTTTTGGAGCCACAGGCTGGGAGGCATGATGCTAGTACTCCCTTGGCTGCCCTGGCTGGTGTCTCAGTATGTCACGTGCCCCTTAGTCCACTGTCCCTGGGCTTAGTTCACCACTAGGGCTTGCCTATGAGTTGTAGTCCTTATGGCTTGGACTGCCTTTCAAGTTTACTTAAAGACTAAGAGCACTTTGGTCCTTGGTGGCAAGGTTTCTTGGCACTCAATTTCAGACAGCTGGGATCAGCGATTCTCCTCTGGCTATGGCTGGTTCAAATGCCCCATCTATGGGTAGAGTCAGCTGAGTTTGGTTCTGGTTTCCTTTCTGCTGTAGCAGGACAGCACTGAGTTCAATGCCTCACAGTTGCTGTGTTCTCCCTCTCCCAGTGCCCAGAGGCACTCTCAGCACCATCCATCTGCTACCAGGGTAATGGAAAGGTGGTGTCAGTGATTCAGAACAGTTTTTTCTGTCTCTTCGGTATCTCTGTCAGCAATATGAAGCTAAAACCAGGTACCGTGAATGCTCACCTGATTTTTGGTTCTTATGAAGAAGTTTTATCTATGTAGATAGTTACTAACTTGGGGTCCTTGCAGGGGGAATAATTGGTGGAGTTTTGTCTTCTACCATCTTGCTCTGCCTCCCAGTCTGTGTTGAATTATTAACGGTGAAAATATTGTGACCATATATAGGTGATTATATCTAACAACATCACTACATTTGTGGACTTATTCAACCTTGGACCCTTTAGATATATTGGAAAAGCATATTATTTGTTAAAAAGCTAAAGCTAAATTAAGACTTGCCATGAAATATTTTAATTCTCAAATAAATTTTCTTAAATCTGCTTTTCCAATCCAGAAGAGTGTACTTAGCTATCATTTATTGACAATTTATTATGTACCAAGTGTTTTACATAGGCTAACACATGTAATTATGGAATTAATTAATGAAATAGGTATTGTCCTCCTTATTTTGAAGATAAGGAATAAGAGAGGAAGTAAGCAACTTCTGCAAGTATACACACAGCTCTCAAATGATAGGACCTGGATTTAAACCAAAAATTTGTTTAAATTAAAAAAAAAAATACCCCTAATGTTGAATTGCACAAAACCCCAAACACATCAGTAATTGGTGCTGTGAGTTTAAGCTGTTTATTCAAATACCATTTTTTTTGTGTGTGTTTGTTCCATTGTTGATTGTTTTTGGTCCTTATCCTATAAAGACAATATAACATAATTTCCAGACCCAAACTTTGGAGCCACACTGCCTGTATCTGAACATCAGATCTTGTGTTTGTTCTCTGCATGAACTTGCATAAAATATGTCAATTCCCTGTGCCTCAATTTTCCTATTTATAAAACTGAGATAATATGCTACCTTATGGGGTTGTATGAGGATTAAAATATTAAATATTTTAAAAATACTTAAAAGAGTTTTCAGAACATCTTAAGAACTCTAAAAGTGTAGGCTATTATTGGTTATGAAGTGCAAAGAATGATGACTATTTTCAATTATTTCAGGTAATTGTGAAGACAAATAAATGGGTTAGTGGCCATTTATGTATCTATGTAATGGAAAGTGTCTTATGACTTAATATATTATTATATCAGTTATTTGCATTTATATGCCAATGGAAAGAAATATAAATTGATGAGATATGCATTTAAGTATAGAGATGGATATAAATACTAAGCTGAGAATGCTTAATATTACTCTTATAAGAAATATTCATCAAAATTTTAAAAATGACTGGCTTCAAGTAAGTCATGCTGGATAATATAGAAATCCTTTACTGGCTTTGGAAAGTAAATTGTAAAAATAAATTACATTATTAAAAATTTTGATACAAAATCAGGACTGAAGATAAAATGTTGAGACATTCACATATGTTTCACCTAATACTTCTTTTTGTTCCTTCTTAAAGATTTTTCGGATGTTTTTACTTCTAACACACATTTAAGATTTTATTTGTACATGTATGTATTGTTGTTTATATACAAACACCTCTATTCACACATCACTTCAACCATCTAATGGTTTGTGGGGATGAGCCACATTGCACATACTTGAAAATAATTTCTTTTAACAAGAGCTATAGGGTGTTTTATGGCTTGCAATGTAGGCAGTGACTCCAGTAGTATGTGGTGCTTCACATTGACTGGGATGCAAACAGATAAAATATGTTTACATTTCCCCAAAGCAAATTATTTGAATTCATGTCCATCTGTATGAAAGGTAAGAACACGTCTAGCTTACAAACACACACTTAATCTGTGTTTATTTTTAAATTTATGAGTGGATAGTTACAGTCTAATCAATCTGAAATCCAAAATGTTAGCCATGAATTCAAAAGACAGAGGCAGAGTGAGGAGGGTGCTGTAGGAGAGAAATAAATTGGAGACTGCCTAATGCAGAATTTCCTATACCTGGATCTTTGGTGTCTGTGACCACCAACAGTGTTTCCTCCACTGAAGCAGTCTGGCTTAAATGTGTCTGGTGTGCGTTTTACCTGACCTGAGAGGTCTGGTAAAGAGATTTATCTGGTAAACGACATAGAGACTGCCAGATTCAACATAAGACTCTTTAAGTATGCAGCAGCATATGCTGCCAGTGGTAGGTTATTTTATTTCTTTTCCTTTTAGCCCTTTCTTTTGAGGATGTTCCAAGAATATTGATTACCTGCATTAAAAATGTGTACTCTCCATGGAGAATTTTATTGCTTCCCTCCCTGTAGCAATTATATGTTTAATGCAGATTATAATAAATATATACAGTAGAGTTGTAGGTTTAAATAAAATTAATTTTCTCAGTGAATCAATCACCTGTTGTTACTTTACAATGAGTTGTTGGCATTTTTACTTAAAATAATGGTAATAATAATAAAAATAAACCTAACACCTTTTGATCAAGAGGTATGGGTACAGTGCATAAATTTACATTATGGAACACATACTATGTGCCAATTTGCTTCTGACTTTATATATTCATTTTAAAATTCATCTTCTTTACCATCTTGAAAAATGAGAAAAATAAAATTGTGAGAGTTAGACATTCTTGATTAAAAGTCTGTCTAATGTAAAATAAGTCAGTGCATTTTTTGTTTTGATTTTTTATAATAAGTATCTTATTTTAGAGAAATTTTAGATTTACAGAAACTTTGTGAAGGCAGTGCAAGGACTTTCCCAATACTCCACATCCAATTTCCCCTATTCACATGTAAAATGCATGTGGTAGCTTCATCACAATTAATTAATTATTCCTGTCCTGTTATTATGAATTAAAGTCCATTCTTTACTTAGATTTATTCATTTTTACATAATGCCACTTTTTTTTTTTTTTTTTTTTTTTTTTTTTTTTTTTTTTCTGTTGCAGAATCCTATCCAGAATACCACAATAGATTCAGTCATGTCTCCTTAGGCACCCCTAGATGGTGACAGTTTCTAAGATCTTCAAGTTTGTAATGACCTTGGTTGTTTTGAGACAGTATCGATCATGTATTTTGTAGAATGCTCATCAACAGCAGTTTCTGATATGTTTCTTCATTATTAGATTGGGGTTTTGGGTTTTGTGGAGGAAGAACAAAGACATGAAGTGCCTTTTCATCACATCGTATCGAGGGTACATACTATGAACACAACTTATCACTGCTGAGGGTAACCCTCATCAACTGACTGAGCTAGCTTCGTCACGTTTCTCCATTGCAAAGTGATTCTTCTTCTCGTTTTCATACTGTATTCATTGGACGAAAGTCACTACGTACAGCTTGCATTTAAGGGATGGGAAGTTATCATTAATATCTTTGAAGGATATGATGGTTAATTTTATGAGTCAACTTGGCTGGTCCAGATAGTTGGTCAAATATTATTCTGGATGTTTCTGTGAAAGTGATTTTTAGATGAGATTAACATTTAAATTAGTGGTCTTTGAGTGAAGCATTATTACCTTCCACAATGCAGGTGGAACTTATCCAATCAGTTGAAAGCCTTAACAGCAAAAGACTGACCTCTCCTTAGCCAAAATGAATTCTGCCAGCAGACTCAAAATGCAGCTCTTCCGTAAGTCCCCAAACTGCCAGCCTACCCTGCAGATTTTGGATTTATCAAGGCCTCCATAATCTCATGAACCAATTTCTTAAAATCTCTCTCTCTCTGTCATATATGTGTGTGTGTATGTACACATACATATATGTATATACATGTATAGATACACATACATATGTATAGACATGTATAGATACCTATAGACATATGCATATATTCATATATATGTATATGGGTGTACATATATGTATGTATATATGTATATGTGCTTTTGTGTGTGTATATGTACACACACACACACACACACACACACACATTTTGTTGGTTTGCTTCTCTGAAGAACCCTGACTAAAACAAGAAGGTACTATCTACATAAGTTATTTGGAATTCTTCTTCAAAGAAGATTTGTCCATTCTCCCCATTCATTTATTCAATAACTTTTTAAAGTCAGTTTGCACTCATAGATATTTATTTTATACTTTAAGTTATAATCTAATAGTACCTTATTTTGTTGTGAAATGTGAATTATCTACACTTACCCAGTTTGAAGCCCAGAGAAATTCAGATAACGAATTTCCCTAACGTCTGTGCCATTCCAAACTTGATACACTTGAAACCACACTGCTAAGAAAAAAAAAAAATATGTATATGTTTATTAGCTAACCTGGATTGGAGTTGCATGTAATTTGACTACAGTTATTCAGTAGGAAGTTGGGTATAAATCAGTAAGAAGTTGGGCATAATTCTGATATGAGGGGTCAGGAGGAGAAGGGTATTTGAGGAAACTGTTTTTACTACCCTGATGAGGAAATCTTTGGAACAGGAAGAAAGACTGCAGTTGAAGACACCATCTGTGTGTATTACAGTTACACAAGGACGTAGTATTGTAAAGATGGACCATAAGAATGTCTTAAAATAACAAAGCTGGAGGCATCTGTCAAAGGTCTAATATCCAGTGTCTATAAGGAACTTAAACAAGTTCATAAGAGGAAAACAAACAACCCCATTAAAAAGTGGCAAAGGACATGAGCTGACACTTTTCAAAAGAAGACATTCATGCAGCCAACAAGCATATGGAAAAAAGCTCAACATCACTGATTGTTAGAGAAATGCAAATCAAAACCACAGTGAGATACCATCTCGCACCAGTCAGAATGGCTATTCTTAAAAAGTCAAAAAATAACAGATGTTGGCAAGGTTGTAGAGAAAAGGGAACACTTATACACTGTTGGTGGGAGTGTAAATTAGTTCAACCACTGTGGACAGCAGTATGGTGGTTCCTCCAAGAGCTAAAAGCAGAAATACCATTTGACTCAGTAATCCCATTATTGGATATATACCCAGAGGAATATAAATCATTCTACCATAAAGACATATGCATGCGAATATTCATTGGAGCACTATTCACAATAGCAAAGACATGTAATCAACTTAAATGGCCATCAGTGACAGATTGGATAAAGAAAAGGTGGTACATAGACACCATGGAATACTATGCAGCCGTAAAAAAAAATGAGATCATGTCTTTTATGGGAACGTGGATGGAGCTAGAGGCTATTATCCTTAGCAAACTAAGTCAGGTACAGAAAACCAAATATTACATGTTCTTACTTATAAGTGAGAACTAAATAATAAGAACTTATGAACACAAAGAAGGAAACAACAGACACTGAGGTCTACTTGAGGTGGGAGGTTGGAGAAGGGAGAGGAGCAGGAAAAATAACGATTGGGTACTGGGCTTAATACCTGAGTAATGAAATAATCTGTACAACAAACCCCTGTGGCACTAGTTTACCTATGTAAAACTTTCACACGTACCCCCAAACCTAAAATAAAAATTAAAAAAAAAGAAAAACATAAAAATAAGCCATGAGCAGCTCTCTGGGCTGTTCTGCCTATGGAGTAGCCATTCTTGTGTTTCTTTACTTCTCTAATAAATTTGCTTTCACTTAAAACAACAACGAAACAAAGTAAAGTGTGAATCTGAGATAAATAGAATTGGAAGAACCTGATGAGAATTGTATATACAAAGTATAAAAAATAATTTTAAAAGGATTCATTTTTAAAATCCCTAAAAGACTTAAAATAAGGTGGATATCTATCAAGTCAGACTAATTGTTTTGTGCATTCTCTGTACCTTTTAGCTTCTCAGCCAGCAGAGTATCATCGCCATTGTTAGCAATAACCCTACTAAAAACAGGACAGTTTCTCCAAGTCCCCCTCTGTCAAAGAATTATCTACATAATCCTGTATATATCAGTTCCCCAGAGCTGAATGTGCTTGATCTTAATAAGGTGTTTAATTGCCTATCCCTAAGTGACAATATGTTTCTTGAAGGGAAGGATAATTTTTGTTTCTCTCTGAATCTACTGCCTATAGTACAAAACATAACACAACAAAAACTCTATTTTGAAGAAATGGGTGCATGAAAGAATGACATTCAAATGCACAGTTTTAGAGATTCTACTTCAATACTGCTGGCTGTCAGTTGTAGTAATTATGTAGTATTTTCACTGTTGCATCCTTACAAATCTAGTGCAAATATGAAACTAAATGTGGTGGGAAATAAACAATAAACAATAGAAATGGGATTCATTTAAAAGAAGCCTGCATGCAAATTAAATAATGCTGATCTTTATAATACTCCTTCTGAGTACTTCTATAAACTGCTTCTCTTAGTCTTAAAAATAGAATTTCTCTCTACTGACAATAATACATTATACAGAATAGATCTCATTTTGTCTCATAAATATGATATTTGTTTGTACATACACAAAAATTAAAGTGAGAAAGATGTCCCTGCATATAATATGCAATTGCTTAGAGAAGTGATGAGAAGTGGAGCTCTATGGACATATTAAGTGCTATGATGCTAGGGAAAGCATATGTACTATCCCTAATGACTCTAGATTAACACAATGCAAACTTTAATTTCTAAAAACACAGTAGGGAAATCGTGACATATACTTTCCATCATACTTCCCCTTTTTGCTTTATTTCCACACATTTCCCAAATGAATGCTTGCCTATAGAACTGTCTGTCTTCTATACTGAATGAGAATTGGGCCAGAAAAGAGTTGGTCTGATATTTGTTAAATAAATGTCCTCTACTTGAGCCAGCAGGAAGGGGAGATAGTATAAATGGCTATATGCCATAAAAATGCCACAGGATTTTTCAACTTACCCTCTGAAAATTACTGCTGGAATGAAACAGTCAAAGAAAACCCCATCTCATTAATACCTCGGGACATTTAGATGATTGTCTTGTTTCTATCTGGCCTGTTAACAACTGTGAGCTGGACACATTCAAACATTCTGTTTATTGTTTTTTTTATGACTTCTTTTCTTAGATGAGCGTAGAACATAAATGAGGAAAGCTAGTAATACACATTTTGTCCCAGAACAAAGGCATCACTTAGACAAGAAGAATTACATTTCATTTAAAAATCCACATTATTTACACTGATTTTTAAAAAATTCAGTCGTTATTATCAAACGTATTATTGATCTTTACATTTGAGAAAGAATTTAGTGTTTGGTCATTAAATATTTTAGCAAATGTGAAAATATTATTCAATAAGCATCTGGCCTAGTCATAAAATAAGCATCTGTCTTTTGTTTACAACATGGAATATTTGATTCATTTGAACCAGGTTCACAAGTTCAGATGTTTTTCTGTAATCTCTTTGGACCTACCTGACTTTCAGAGTTGGAATATAAATCAGGTGGGATTAGGCTTCATCACTTTACATACATTCTTCCCTGAGTGGGTTTTGGAATGTGTAAACATGGAATATAGGAACAATAATAAAAGTAGGGATGACAGATGAAAATAACATCACATGAATTGTTACTGATGAAAATCGAATGTTTTTCTCAACTTTGTTTGTCTACCTTGAATCAAATTCTCCTTTAAAATGTAGCATTAATATAGAATCATGCATACCTTCCTATTGTTAATGTAAAACAAAATATCATAATAAAATATTTCATCTGGATTACACATTATACTTTATGGGCCATAATGTCATCTGTTCCTTACAACAGCACTCTTTCTAGGCACAGCATGTGTTATTACACACACACTGATAAGATAAACCTATATTTTCAGGTTTTCCTGAGGTCATGTTTTCACTAACAGTTTGAAGCAAGGATTGAATTGTCATTTTTTATTTGATATGATACAAAATAAGATCTTAGGAGCATTCTTACATTAGATGGCAATTTACTATATCCATGCATACAAACTCCTTATATAATGTTCAAATTTGTTCTAAATTACATTTCCAGCTCATCACTCACTTTTGCCCATGCATCTATCCCTTCACCCAAATGTGTATATTCATATTGCCTGTACTTACTCCCTTATAACAATTACTCTTCAAAATAATAATAACCAGGCTTAATATCTGGGTGATGAAATAATCTATACAGCAAACACCACAACACAAGTTTACCTATGTAAAAAACCTACACTTGTACCCCTGAATTTAAAATAAAAGTTAAAATTAATTAATTGATAATTAATTAAAATTTCATTCTTAAAGAATTACTCTCCTTTGCTCTTAGCTATAAAACCTATGTCTAGGTCTTATATAGCACATGACACCTTCTACCTTCTATTACAGCTGGTCATGTATCTGTCTTACCAGTAGGAAGTAAGTTCTCAGTTGGAATGAGTTTATTCTGTTTCTCTCTGCATATTTATCTCTGCATTACTGAGTATTACTTCTGTGCCAAACATTGTGATAAGTACCTTACATAAGAATATTTGATGAATTTGCATGTTTTACTGATGAGGGACTATGGCTTTTGGGGCTTTAGATCATAGCCAGGCTCAGGAGTCAAATAAATGAAAGTGAATTTGAATCTGAAACTCTTTCTCTTAAAGCACATGCTGTTAACCATACCACTTACTGGTTCTTAAATTGACGAGCGTGAACATAAAGGAAACCAACAAAAGCATTTACAAAATACAAATCAATAATCTGTTTATGTGACCCAGCTGTCCCTAAATCTGGCACTAAAAAACAAGGTCGCCTTTATATTTTAGAAGCAAGGCAGCCTTCGCTCTCATCGTTTCCCACCCTCCTTACTCTTCCCTGAGAAGGAGTCTACGTTTACTAGAGGGCCGGGTCACTGTGCACTAAAATGTTCAGTAGAGGGTGTGGTTCCCAAATGCATAAGGATGGTGCCAGACATCTGGTCCTGCCTTTGCCTCTGCTCACACACCATCTACAGCCTGTCCCTTGCTTCTCTGTTTGTGGGTGGCTGATGGTAAGATTTTAATTTGTGCTTATTGGAGTTGGAAAAGTCCCATTAAGACCTTCAGCTTAGGCCGCACACTTCACCAGAGACATTGGGTTAGCTGATCACTGTTCTCCATTTGCTGTAGTTGCCTTAGAAACCTCCTGGGGAGTAGTAAGTGATGACAGGGGGTTTTGGTTTTTGGATTTCCTAGCCAAGTGCAATTTAATATCACCTCAAACTTGCCGTTATTTATAATACTTAGTTTTTAAAGCCATGATGACATACTGTCTCACCTACTCAAATGATCTTAAAGTCTGATATTTACTTTCCTTTGACCCCTACCTGTTTAATGTTCCAGATTACCATCAGTTAATATGAAGATTCATTATACATTTTGACCTTTCACGAAAGGAAGACAAAGGGAGTAGATTTGCCGTAAAAGTCAAGTCTCGTGTGGCAATGGCAGTCCTGAAGATCAGAGCAAATCACTTCATCATCTCCGTCCTTCCATCCAACCCTTGATAGAACTGTTTCTGTTCCTATGTAAAATGCTATGCAAATGAAATTTCCAGTCACATTTTCTACCCATGTGTATCTCCCAGCCATGATCAAGCTCTTTCATTGTAGAAATTCTTAAATTTCTACCATTCATTGTGCAAAGGAGGGCACTTCTCCAAATAGGACATGCTCAGCCATGGTCCTCCAAGCCAGACACGGTCTGGGTGTCCCTTGTAGCACTCTTTGGTTTGCATTTGTTTCAATTCATTCAAAAATTCATCTGGTGACTTCCTAGGTCACCTTAGAACATTAGAGTGTCTAGCATAGGAGGGGTTCAATATTAGCACATACTCTTTTTTTTTTTATACTTTAAGTTCTAGGGTACATGTGCACAACGTGCAGGTTTGTTACATATGTATACATGTGCCATGTTGGTGTGCTGCACCCATTAACTTGTCATTTACATTAGGTATATCTCCTAATGCTATCCCTCCCACCTACCCCCTCCCCCAATAGGACCCGGTGTGTGATACTTCCCTTCCTGTGTCCAAGTGATCTCATTGTTCAATTTCCACCTATGAGTGAGAACATGCAGTATTTGGTTTTCTGTGCTTGCGATAGTTTGCTGAGAATGATGGTTTCTAGCTGCATCCATGTCCCTACAAAGGAAACGAACTCATCCTTTTTTATGGCTGCATAGTATTCCATGGTGTGTATGTGCCACATTTTCTTAATCCAGTCTGTCACTGATGGACATTTGGGTTGATTCCAAGTCTTTGCTATTGTAGCACATACTCTTGTGCTTAGTCAGCTATGCTGTCTGAAGATACAGAAGCCAGACCATTAGAGTCTTTCCCACAATGTCTTTTTTAGGTGAATGCTATTTTAATAGTTTTGTTTGGATTTTTTTCTACTCGACCTCTGTACAAGAAGGTACACCTTTCTCAATCTTTTTCCACACAGGCTTATAAGTAAATAGATGGATATAAATTGACATATGTGAGCAGGAGTCAGCATAATTTCAGCCATGGCATGGAGCATGAGGAGAAAAAAGAAAGTAAGAAAGAAAGAATAAAGGGAAGGAAAGAAAGAAGGAAGGAAGGAAGCAGGGAAAGAAGAAAGGAAGGAAAGAAAGAAGGAAGAGAAAGGGGGAGGGAGGGAAGGAAAAAGAAGAAAAGCCCCAAAAAAGGAAGACAAGTCTAAGCTCCAAAGCTTTTAAAGGGGGTGTATGGGTTGGGGGTAGAGGAAGTATATACTTTCCAGGAGTCTACAACTTAAATAACACCACTCAAGAAAATGTATTCCAGGACAGTTCTTTAAGTAAGGTGAACTGGCTCTCAACTGTTATAAATTAAAATTATTGACAAATTTTAAATAATAATTCTCAAGATTTCATGAAACTAAGTTCCAGTTTTGTGGACTATATTGATTTCTAAATAATGTTTATACTTCATAATTGTATTTCTATTACCAAATTGGTAAAATATATTACCTTTGTTTTTCTTTGATATATACAGTAGGCATTTTCTCTCATGGGTTGAATCAGAGTAAGCCATTCACAGATAGCACATTTTTGATTCCCAGAGTAATTTTTAAAACTAAAATGTTTTTCAAGTGGGAACTAAATCCTTTTAAGTCCAAGTCTCAGAGAGATACTACAATTTCCTCAGATTATACAACACCAAGGTATAAGCTAAAAATTAATGTCAACCGTTCTGACTCATATGTCTGATTTTCACCACTATGTTAATAATGTCTCAAATTTGTCTAGGCCAAAATAGTCGTCTAAACTGATCTCGACAAAGATTTTCTGTTTTAAAAATAGTATTAACTACGTTATAAGAAAATTTAGCAGGGTGCAGTCGTTTGTGCCTGTAATCCCAGCACTTTGGGAGGGCGAGGCGGGTGGATCATGAGGTCAGGAGATCAAGACCACCCCGGCTAACACAGTGAAACCCCATCTCTCCTAAAAATACAAAAAAATTAACCAGGCATTGTGGCGGGTGCCTGTAGTCCCAGCTACTCGGGAGGCTGAGGCAGGAGAATGGCGTGAACCTGGGAGGCAGAGCTTGCGGTGAGCCAAGATCACACCACTGCACTCCAGCCTGGGAGGGACAGAGCAAAACTCCGTATCAAAAAAAAAAAAAAAAAAAAAAAAAAAAAAAAAAAAAAAAAAAAAATTACAGAGGTACAATGACCATTTATAGAAAAATAATTCACTGGTGAAAAGTTTAATGGAAGGTATAGTGTTAATAGTAATTATTATCAAACTTACCAACATTTGACTTCTTTCACTAAGTATAATGTTCACAAGATTCATCCATATTGTAGTATGTATTGATACTTCATTTCTTTGTATTGCTGAATTATATTTCATTGTATAGATACACTGCATGTTATTTATCTATGCATCGATTGATGGTCATTTGTGTTATTTCTATTTTTTGACTATTTTAAGTAATACTGCTGTGAACATTCTTTTGCAATCTTTTGTGTGGACATATGTTCTCATTTATCTTTGGCATATGCCTAGAAGTAGGAATGCTGAATTAGTAGTAACTCTATGTTTAACCACTTGAGAAACTGCCAGATTGTTTTCCAAAGTGACAACACCACTTTACATCCCACAGGTAGTACGTGAGAATTCCAGTTCTCCACATAACACATTTTGTTATCTTTTTCTTTATAGCTGTCTTAGTGGGTATGAAGTGGTATCTTGTAGTGTTGAGTTACATTTCTCTGATTGCTAATTATTTCTGATTATTGATATTGCTAATTATTTATTGTGCTTATCAATCATTTGTTTATCATCTTTGGGGAATTGTCTATTTAGATACTTTGCCCATGTAAAACTTCTTAATATTTGTCATTTTATTTTTGAGTTATAACATTTCCTTATATATTCTAGATACAAGCTTTTTTTAATCAGATGTATTATTTGTATTACTTATGGGTTGTCTTTTCATTTTCTTAGTGGTGTCCTTTGAAGGAAAAAGGTTTTTAATTTTGACAATATCCAGTTTACCCATTTTTTTTGTTGTTGTTGTTACTTATAATTGTGGTATTATATCTAAGAAACTACTGACTAATCCAAGATTATAAATATGTACACCTATGTTTTCTGCTAATAGTTTTATTGCTTTAGTGCTTATATTTAGGTGTTTGATATATTTTGAGTTAATCTTTGTTTATGGTATAAAATAGGGATTCAAGTTCATTCCTTTTTTCTTTTCTTTTCTTTTTTCTTTTTTTTTTTTGAGACAGAGTCTCACTCTGTCCTGTGCAGCCCAGGCTGGAGTGCAGTGGCATGAACTTGGCTCACTGCAACCTCTGCCTCCAGGATTCAAAGATTCTCATGCCTAGCCTCCTGAGTAGCTGGAACTACAGGCGTGTGCCACCATGCCCGGCTAAGTTTTTGTATTTTTAGTAGAGACAGGGTTTTGCCATGTTAGCCAAGATGGTCTTGATCTTCTGACCTCATGATCCGCCCACCTCTGCCTCCCAAAGTGCTGGGATTACGGGTGTGAGCCACCACGTCCAGCCTCAAATTCATTTCTTTACATGTGGATATCCAGTTGTTCCAGCACCCTTTGTTGAAAAGACTTTTTTCCTCATTAATTGATCTTGGCGCCCTTGTTGAGAATCAATTTACTATAACCATGATGTTTTATTTCTGGACTCTCAGTTTTATTTCATTGTTCTATGTGACTATCCTTATGCTAGCACCATACCATTTTGACTACGCTATTATTGTAGTAGGTTTTAAAATTAGTAAATATAAGCACTCCAAATGTGTTTTCCTTTTTCCAGATTGTTTGCTTATGCTGAATCCCTTAAACTTCCATATGAATTTTAGGATCAGGTTGCAAATTTCTTAAAGAAAAGTCAGCTGAGTACATCATTTGGTATTGCACCTCAGACTGGTTGTAACCTTGGGCATGTGCACATTCACCTTGGGATGGCAAAGGCTTTAGAAAGAATGTCTTTTATTCTCTCCCTCTCTGATTTCTCTGTTAAGCTGTTTATCCCATTTGGTATTACACCCAGTTCCACTAATTACTTCCACTAATTACACTCACTTCCACTAATTAATAGATTTCTTTCTTTCTTTTTTTTTTTTTTTTTGACAATGTCCTAAAACATAAAGTGCTCCCTAAAACATAAAGTGCTCCCAGGTTTAGTCTGATTCAACTAAACCTGGGCCCCTTTGCAGGAGTAGTTTTTGAGGCCAATCTTTGAGGTATATTCTGACATCAGACCTCTACTTAGCTATGTTTTCCCCTGGTTCTCTTTGATAAACTAGCCTGCCTACAGGTTAGCTTGTTAATCTCCTGTGTTGCCATTTTCCTCTTAATGATTTATAATCAAAATCTCTATTGTTTTCCAGAGCATGATTATGTTTGAAATTCCCCACACTGTTCTAAATAAATCAATTTCTTTGGGGAGGAGTTTCAGTGTTCTCATGGCCTTTTTCCCCTCTGGGCAAAGTCTCTGAGCCACTGTGCCTGGGCTACAGGCTGTAACAATGGTCCATTTGATTTAATTTGCTGTTCTTAATTAAGATGATCTACTGTTTTTGAGAGTACTCTCAGGCTTAAATTTTTCATACTCTCATTCTACTAAAATCAGTTACTGTGGGGAATCTCTGCATTTTTTTGTTTTGTTTTGTTTTGTGTTTTGTTTTTGCTTTTCGTTTTTCTTATCAACTGCCTCTCCCCACTAGTCAAAATCTCTGATCCACTACTCTAGGCATTGAGTGGGGTGATAAACGCTTGTCTTCTCTGCTTATCTCTCCCAGTGTGTAAATTCCACCCTAGCAAGTGAACTTGGGGAAAAGCAATTAGGCCCCGTTATTCTTGGTCTGCTGTGCCTCTGGGTAGGGCCTAGGGTAGACAGAGCCACCATAGATAGGGTATAACCTCTATACCTTACAAATAAATAGAGACTCAAACTTATCAATAGGAGCCGGATCAAGAAAGGGATTCCCTTAATGGTTGGCCATATTGAAGAGGAAATTAGCCTCTTCAAATTGCAGTTGGAAGGTTTGAGAAATGCTGGCAGCCTGACCTGCCCAGTGAGATGAGGTAATCCTTGGAGAATAAGGAAAAAAAATAAAATTAATCTCTGATGTTAGAAGCAAGACAGAGGAGAAAAAGAGTGAGGAGAGAAAGAGTGTCTTCTGGCCACATCTGCCCTAAAAGGAGCTATCATCAAATTGAGTTGGAGAAATAGGATTGTGAACAAATTGTGGTTCGAATGTCACAAACTTATGATGTTCTTATGGGATTTTAGTAGATTGTTTTGAATAACTGATTTTGTTTAATTTAATGTATAGCATTGGTACAATTTTCAGAGACTTTAAATAGTTGTTCTTTTACAGTTTTAGTCAGTTTTGCTTGCTTTATTTGTGAGTGGGTTCATAGATACCCTTATGCTGCCATTTTGGAAATAATCTTTCTCTTCAATTTGATGACCCACAAATGAGTTTAAATGTAGATCTCTAACTAAAATTATATATAAATAGATTCATGTTCTTTTTTTTTCATCAGTCATTGAGAATTTTACTTCATGCATCTTATTAGGTTCATACTATAAACCAAAAATAAAATCATAAGCCACCTAGCTGATTGAATGGATTCTCCTCTTGGCCAAGGGCATTCCAAAGAAACATGAAAACTGGTTCAGGCCATTTTATGAAGGGGGTGCTGAACAAGCCTCTTAATATCCTCCTCCTTTTAGAGTTTAGGTACAACTGACCAGCATTAACATTAAAATACAGATCACAGGACTGACAAAACAGGCTCTTTGTAGCAATAAAATACCAAATTCCAACCTGACATGAGAGACAGCAGATTCTGAAGAAATTAAAGTATTTTACCCTAAAATATATTTCCTTTATATATTTTTACATGGCCCTGCAAAGCTATTTCTTGTGAGGGAAATTTGAATTGTGTAGAATTTTCCAGAGAGTCTGACACCTTTTAAGGTTAGATAAGGACATTTACCATCATTCGCTCTGAACCTTGCTACTTGGAGACTTCATCTACATGACAAGAACCTTGGCTTCCACAACCCCCCTTATCTTAATTCGAGCATTGTTTAGGCTAATTTCAAACTCTTTAGGCAAAGCTTAACTCTTTCAATCAATTGCCAATCAGGAAATATTTGAATCCACCAATGACTTGGAAGTCCTTGTTTTGAGATGTCCTACCATTTGGGGCCACTCCAGTGGATAATTTCCTTTTTACCTGTAACTCTGTCTTCCTAAATTGTATAAAACCAAGCTGTAACTCAACCATCTTGGGCACATATTCTCAGGATCTTCTGAGGCTGTGTCATGGGCCACAGTCCTTAATCTTGGTAAAATAAACCTTTAACTTAATTGAAGGAAGCCTCAAATAATTTTTGGTTTACAATACATATACAAACCCAATATTGTGATCATTTCTCAAGAATTATGTGACAGTACAAAGAACAACGACCCACCCCACTGGAAATGCAATATGTAGAAATAGATTCCAGAAAAGTTATGAGCGAGAGTTTTATTTAATTGAGAATATTCAGGAAGACTCAGGAGTGTTCCATATTACTCGTATTATTGTTTCACTCATAAGCATGTAACATTTTGTGGCCAGTTATGCATAGGGGTAAATTATCTGTGAGAGCTTCAGGGATTTCTACATCTTTAAATGAGACACAAAGAAAAAACAAAAGCTTTTATCTTTAGGTGTTAGATGAAGCATATAATACTCTGAGATACTATATTCATGATTAAATCTTCAGAGACTGAAACCACCTTTGTAGAATTATAAGAAGAGGAATCTAACATGACTGACTCTGTCTTGCTTCTAACATCAGAGATTAATTTTATTTTTTTTCCTTATTCTCACATGGAGTCTGAGATAATTATGAAAGAAGTTTAGTTTGTAGTTAAATTTTGAGGTACAGAAAACACTCTCCTCCTTGTTCAGAGATTGAAACTGCATTCATAAGACAAGGTTAGAATTATAGAAGGGGCTTGAACTTTGCTAAAGAATAGGAATAGTTAAACAATGACCTACCATTGCTTATCTTGTTTTACTATATGTTGCCTACTGTCCAGAGAATGTAATCTGGGGTCACAAGATTTATAGCTCCCCCAACTACTCGTATAGATAACATCGCTACTGTGAAACCTAAAGCACTGGGTCTTTGAGATATTTTCCAGATTTAGGATTGTGGCAGACCAAGAGACAAAACCTAGTCCCGAGACCCCCTTCCAGGAACTAACTCAGCTGTGCAAAGATGGTTTTAGATACTTCTGTGATTTTTATCTCCAGACAATGAATCGTTTAAGCTCCCCAGTCCTCTGCTTGCCAAAGTACCCTTAAAAAACACTAGCCTCTGAATTCTTGGGGAGATGGGTTGGAGAAATTTCTCCCTGCTCTTCTTGTTTGGCTGACCCTGTGCTTATTAAACATTTTCTTTCCTGCAACACCTGCTGTTCTCATTGGTTTTGGGAGGATGGTGGGCAAGGAGAGCCTGTTGTCCTGTGTGACAAGATGATAACCCAAGGGGAGGCATTGTAGGTGAATATGATATAAGAGAGAGATTATGAAAGCCCAGAGCTTTGATGATATTGCCCTTTCTAAATGTCTCTTGGCTTTTTATAGGATATAATAAATTACTATTGAATGTGCCAGTAGATCTAAAGTTATCCATTAATTTCAGCAAAAGCTGCCTGATAAAGAAGACAAAGCATTTTCAATATATCTATGTTGAATGAAAACCTCATGGCCATGAAGACTAAAATAGGATATGAAAAGTGAAGAGAAAAAAAGAGGAAATAAGTAGAAGAGAGGCTAAAAAAGTAGGTAGAGAACAGAGTAGGTAGGGTCAATTAGGATATGTCAAGGGATCTGGTATTTGTCAGAAGAATAGAAATGACTGATTGGAGAGTTTCGCACAAAGGGGATCATCAGATTTACATTTCAACAGTATTGTTCTGGTAGAAATGCAGATAATATATTTGCAATGTAGTAAGTACGTGTGGGTAGGTCAACTCAAGGTAAAAGAATGCAAGAAATACATGATTGTAGCAAAGACTGAAATATGCAGTAGAAATAGAGAAGAAACATCTAAGTGGACATTAGGACTTTTGATTGATTGGATTAGGGAAGTGCATCTTGAAAGGTGTCAATAATAATATTTATTCTTTGTTCTTGCAATGGATTAAATAATGATAAACATTGGAAGAAAACTAGGTAAGAGAATGGGAGACTGATTGTAAGTTTACTGAAGAATTCAATGAGAGGCCTGTGGGAAGGTGTAAATAGATACGGATTATCTGTCTCTAAGGGGCAGTTAAAGCCTTGAGTAAGAATGAGATTCCTAAGGGCCCAGGGTTGAGCCTTGAAGAATGTCAATATATGGCTTTATAGAAAAGAAAAGGACAAGAGAAGAAACAGTAAGGTAATAGGAAAGCTGAAAGATCACTCTATTAACTAACCCAAGAAACAAAAGATTTAATAGGGGTTTAGAGGCGGACTATGATCACATTAGTTTATGTTACTGAAAGATTATATTACTTTTTAAAAAATTAAATAGCCCTATTGTATTTATTTTTGTACAGTTCATTGATTACATTAATAGATGGTGTTTCAGTGAGATAATGGGAGAAAATTAGAATACGTTGCAGTGTGGGTGGAGATTTGGAAATAAAAATGTAAGTTATTTGGTTTGGCTAAATCTAGAGTTTCCAAATTCAAAATTCCTCTTTAAAATAATAGATTATTTTAAATTACAGCCTGAAATATATAATGTAATTAGGAGGCACAACTAGCTTTATATTACATCATCAAAAATGTATACAACACCTCAAGTTTATTCTAAATATTTTAATAAGAAACACACACAAAAACACATATCCATTCTTTAAAAATGATCAAAACATACCCTTCTACAAGTTAAGAGTACTCAGAGGATTATGTAACTCTAATTTTGGCCATTGTATGGGATTTTATGTTATTATTTACTACACGATCAAATGAAAATGTGAAAGTGTCATAAAAACCCATGTCTGGAACTGAGCATGCACCACTTCTTAAGAGTTATAGCACCTCCTTAAATAGCCCTGCATAATAGTACTGTGTGCAATCTGAACCCTTGCAAGAACTTAATTGGAAAATATGGTTTTAATAAGTAACCCACTTTTTCTAGTTTTAGAGTACAACTAAAACCAACTTTAAAACCAGTGGACTATAGTGACTTTTTTTTTTTTTTAACTGCTTTTGAGTGTTCTATCAAATAAAAATGGTCATTTTTGTAGACTAAAAATTAAGATTGAGGTTTTCCAATAAATAGAGGAATCATGGACTCCAGGGAGAGTTTAGAGGCAGTTGTTAAATTGATCAAACTTCTGGGTGGTCAGTTGTGACCTTTCTGGTCCTGCAGTTCAGAGAAAAATAATTGCTGTGCTGGCTCACAAAAATGTATGTATAATCCCAGTAATTGTCTAATCAGTTATTGTGTATGCAGAGTTTTCAGGTGTCTTTCTCATGATGTCATTTCACATGCTGAAGAGCTATCCAAAATTTGCCTTATGGAAATTTTGTATTGCTAAATATTTTGAGCAAATATAATCTCTACTGAATTAATTTATTATGCACTGCTTTTAAAATGCCCCAGAATCGCAGTCTCTCATTTCAACATGATTAACAACAAAATTTTCTTGTGAAACACTTTGTTTTAAAGAATATATTCCTTAAAAATTCATTTCAGGACAAACTATACATGAATGTAAAATCAAGAGAGAGAGAAAATAAATCAGTCATATGAGAGGCAGTAAAAATATGGTTGAGAATTTGGCTTTCTGAGTTAAAACTCCATCTTGCATTTACAAGCTTTGTGATTATGAGCAGTTATTTAACCTTTTTCCTTAAATTTTTTATTTTCAAAGTCTAGATAAAAATTATAACTATATCACATGAAGGTTGTAACGAATTAATATGTTAATATTTATAAGAGGATAAGATAATTTACAATGTAAATACATATTAGATATTAATATATATTATTTGTTATGTGTTAGGCCATTTTCGCATTGCTATAAAGAAATCTCTGAAACTGAGTAATTTATTAAGTAAAGAGAGTTAATTGGCTCACACTTTTGAAGGCTGTACAAGAAGTGTGGTGTTAGCATCTGCTTAGCTTCTGGTGAGGGCCTCAGGAAGCTTACAATGATGACAGAAAGCAAAGGGGTAGCGGGCAAGTCACATGGCAAGAGAGAGAGCAAGAGAGAAGGTGGAGATGCCACGTTCTTTTAAAGAACCAGATCCCACATGAACACAGAGTGCATACTCACTCATTATCACAAGGATGGCACTAAGACGTTCATGAGATATCTGCCCCCATGATCCAAACACCTCCTACTATGCCTCACCTCCCAAACTGGGGCTTTTATCTCAACATGAGATTTGGAGGGGACACACATTCAAACCATGTCAAGTTATAAATGGTATAGACATTTTTTTCTTAGATGTTGTTCCTTAATTTGAATTGCAAGATTTAAGGTAATGAATGTTGAGATAATGTATGTGTCTGTGTGTGTGTATTTACTAATGTATCCATAGATAAATGTGGAATAGAATTAAATAGAATTATTTCTATTGTTTCTAAATTGGCTAAGGACTCAAAGTTGAATGCCATGCATGATAAGTGAAGAGATTCTAAATGAGAAGTTCTCGAAGGTTGCCAGCGTATTTAACTCAGGGTTTTCAAGGCATTCTGAGAGTAATATTTCATAAGATCCTTCTTTATATAAAATCTTTAAATTTAAAATGCATTACAAAATATAAGGGCCCATGTGAAATATATGGATTTATCAATGACAATTTGGAATGAAGTGAAGAAGAGGTGATATTTTATGTTCAGTGAATGCACAGGAAGGATCTTCTAGTGCTACACACTGTCTTTTCCATTTCAGTCCAAGAACCAACCCTCTGTGATCTATATTCTCCAAAGAATATATCATATTTCATATTTCCCACTATGAAAAACAAGGGTGTTACTCATAACGCCATGGCTTTTTAGAACCCAGCTGTATAAAAACACTTACAATCTTCTTGTTTTTGCAGTTTTCCGGTCACTTTTACTTAAATCTGTTCACATCCTCACTCATGACACCGCATCATCAAACAGCCAGTGAATATGAGCTTCCAAAGACTCTCTCAATGGCTGTTGATGTTTCCCACAAATGCAAGTATTAACCAGGGTATGCAGGAAAATGTGAATAATAATTTGCTTGTCTTGTTAAATTTACTGTTTGGCATATAATAGCATAAATGCAGAATGACGTATCTTCCAATTATGACCTCTCTTGAACTCTTTAGGTTGTAAGCACTACGTTATTAAAATGTGAGACATTTCAATGTTAACCACAAACCTACCTTCTACATAGAACCGCCAATAGAGTGGATAAAGTGCTGTGTGCAGAGGTCCCATTTATGTAAGAAATGTCCATGTCTGGATTGTACAGCTTAAGATTTAGCTATTGAAGCATGAGGGATATAATTAAGAAGTGGCTTGTTGCTGCAGACCCAGAGTCTTGAAACAATTCAACCGGGATTGGCAAGGTCAACCCTGGAGGACTGCCTGAGGGGGTGGAGCGACTGCCGAAGTGCCAATGGCTGGGAGTGCAAAAAATAAAGGATGCCTACTAACACTCCAGTTGCCTTTGGGTGCTGCAGACTGGAGGCAGCGTCATGGTCAGAATGTAGGGGTGAGAGAGCTAATGCCCAGCCTCACGTGGTTCAAACTCAAAACTCATCAGTGGACCACTGATAGCCAAGAGTCCTGAACCTTTCCTGTGTTTTGATGTAACCGAGTCACCTAAAATCAGCATGTCAGTGCCGTGGGGAAAATAGATCATCTTGAGGTAGTCTCCCCAAAACTAGAATTTATGAGACCAGATCCAGGTTTGGAGGGTCTTGCCTATATGGCACTGCTGGCTTCAGTCAGTCCCAGGCAACAGAGAGGGACAATATCGTAAGGGACGCTCCACAAAGTGCAGTCCTTCTCCTCTCTGCCTGCCATGCCTAGGCTAAGGCAGAGTCCCCTCCTACCTCATATCAGTAAGACTAGAGATTTATTGAGAGGATTCATTGAGAAAATTCAAGTAGATGAAAATGCCTGAGAGGCAGGGCTTGTCTTTACTTCAAGCCAAATGAGAGCAGTTATAAGAGAATTACTCAGAGAAAATTGAGAGGTCCATGTTAGAAGAGAAGCCTGAAATCTCACAACTCAACTTCAGGTGATTCTGGCACATGCTAAAACCTGAGAACCACTGTGGGAAGAATTGCTGTGACTCCCAGCTTCAAATACTGTGATTCCACAATTCACATTCAAAGGACGACATGTTGCTGCTGACCACTTTTTTGTAATGCCAATGAGCATTTGAATCATTTGATTTCACCATTTACTAAGCTACTTCTGATTCCATTTGTCTTCTGTATCAGTTAAAAGGCTCTCAACTGATTTAACAAAAATTTCTTATCCAAACAAAATAAACAAGAAAAAGGTGTTATCAAAAAAAGTGTGTGTGTGTGTGTGTGTGTGTATAAAAGATAAATATGGCAGAGCTTGCAAAGGTGGTTTATTGAGTGGCTGGATAATACTATAGAGGACCAAGTTCTTCCTATACTTCCTGTTTTGTTCCTACCTCTGTTTTCATGTTTGTAAAACAGTTGCGTCATCTCTTATAACTACATTTTAAGCATCCCTTATGACTACAAAAGCATCCTTGTGCATATTTTCAAAGAACTTTCATAGCTGGTCTCTCAGCTTTCATTGGTCAGAATTGTGTCAGAGAACTAACCATAACAGAATTACTGCAAGGATAATTGAACCACCACAGCTTGCTTAGAACAATTAGGAATCACGTGAGCTGTGTTGGAAATGGGGTCACAGGTGTGACGCAATTAGTTGTGGGACAATTTCTTGCAATTAATCTGTTCATATATATGTCTTACTGGTTTTGCTTTTCTAGCTGAAATCTGATATACCCTGTGTCATAAATATTCACTAAAATAAGTGTTATTATTATAAATTACACACAATCTTCCCTGGCAACCCTTACCTCAATATATGATCCCATCCGAATTATGCACAGAAAACTCCGTTCACATCAGGGTCTATCATGGTGTTGCATGAATTTGGATATGTTTTGAATTGAAAAGTGATTGCACTAGCTAATCTATGAAATAGGATTTTCATTCAAAACAAGTAATATAGGCATGTTTCTCTCCAGCTACACATTCATTCATACATGAGGAGTACTCACAGGATGCTTGCAGAGCCCACAACATACAGGACCGTTAAAGGTGAATTTCACATGGTTTCAGTTAGAAAAGGCAAATTGTTTCACTGATATTTAACTAAAATAATTTCATTTTTCTTTTGGATACTGAGACACTTTACACATAGTTGGTAATAAACGTCTGCTTATTAATGGATAATTGTATATTTACTTTGTGTTTCAGAAATTCACCTATGGCAGTCAAAAAGCTAACCATCCTTTCGAGGAGTTTACATTGAGTAATTTTTATTACATTATATATTAATAAAGAATAAACTATCAGATGCACCACTTAATGTTTAGAATTAAATCTGCAAAAAAAATACAACTTTAATAATTTTAGTGAATTTTTTAATGAAGATTAACTTGCTAGCCCATTGCAAGATTTGTGGAATTCCCATGTAATATTACAACAAATAGGTTTAGAATAGTATAGCAAATACACAATGAATAAAAAGACCAGCTAGTGATAATGTGTGGCAAATAATAAACCATAGTAAATTTGCCTGATTTTTGTCCTTTAATTTTTTTTAATTTGTATGTGAAAGTTTTAAAAATATATTATTTAAAATCATCTTACTAATAAAATATCAGAGTTTGCTAATGAAGACCACCATGGAGCTATATGAATAAAGGTCTGTGGTTTTATTTAACTTTTCATTTTATAAAACAATTGCTGATCATGTATAAAATGATATTAGGAAAGGATATGTGACAGCCTCCAAGAGATCTAGCTTAAAATATTTTATTAAAGATATCAAATAAATTGTAATTACATGAGGTAATGTATTTTGTCAAATAAGTAGAGGATAAGCCACACCCGAATTGCAGATAATAAGATAAAATTATCAGCATAAAATGTTTTATATTACTGTATGTGTAACACAATCCAAAATTTTTTTTTTAAGTATAACAACATTTGGAAAAATGTATCCTTCCCACCATATAATCAGGCACTAATCTCATATAGAGATTCTTGTAGCATAATTAACCACAAAATGAAGATTCCAAAAGTACTTAGCTCAGATCAACAAAACATCATAAAGAAATTTTGTACATGATATTGGATATTTTGAGATTACACTTAAGTGTAATCTTTTAAATTAGATTCTCTTTCTATTACTTTAGTATCTTTGACCCTGTTACCTTTTGTTTCTTTTAAATGTTTTCTTGCCATTCATTACTTAGTTAAATCCTTGTCTTTTATTGTTCTTTCAGGGTGTCTTCCATCAATGCTTTTCTGTAAGGAAATGACATCTAATAGTATCTAATGACAAGAAAAAAATGGTTGATGAATCCAAAGATGCTTTTACAAATAAATGAGTAAAGGAAAATTGAATAAATGCATGACATTGAAAATCTTCAAAAGCACATTAACTTTCAATGATATAATCTAAAAGCATGGAAATAATAATGATCAGGACTATGTTTGGGGATTACCAACCTTAAAAAAAAGCAGTGATAAAAATTAGTCAGTTGGTTATTTTTACTAATTAGCTTTTGTAAATCATTTGATGTCATTATCTGATTCTTGCTATACATATCCAAGGGTCATGCATAGGAGGGCCAAACAAGGTCATGGCTGATGCTGAAATCAATATTAACAGTCCTGAAAGGCTTGTTCACCTCTGCACTATCCAGGCATTACTAAACTACTGGGATGATGGCAATGTTGATGATGACTATGATGATAATGATGATGATTATTATTAGTAGTATGACAATTAAATGTAAAGTGAGTGACATTCATTTTGGAATTTGAAAGACTCCTAGTATTGATGTGTTTGTAAGCTGGCAAGAGGAAGTAAGAACTTTAAATTGCCCCATGTGATCAAGTTTAAATGAATGATTTAAACTGGTGCTTCAGGTTGTGATGGGGTAGTAAATGGTGAGGGGAAATGTAACCCAAGTAACGAAGAAACATTCAAGGTTTACAGAAATTGGTCCAGGATAGTTTCGTTCATATCATTTTGCCTGTTAGTAATTAGTAGATCACATTGATGCTCTTTCCAACAGATCTGTCCATATTTGAACTACTTTCCAAGTGTTTCAATGCTGACTTTTGTGATTTAATGGTTTACTTTTCCCTCCTCATTGCACAAGATGAAAGAAGGCAGAATCACTGGCTAATGGAGTCTGATAGCCATTTATCTAAGGCAAACTTGGACTAGATTTAACTGTTCTTACTCTGCTTATCAAGATGTAAAAAGCTTTGGGACTGAACACTTTTTTTTTCTTTAGTAAATGGTTATAATCATATTTCAATGACCTTTAAAAAAATCTGCTTATCTACTTACACATGAGATTACAAAACTGAAGCATGAGATTTTTTTCAATCCATTTCTTGAGACTAGAATTATTCCCACTGTGGTGTGAATCAGAGCATGGTTATGATAATTTAAACATATCAAATTGCACAATCATTTTTACAATCCCACAGTGCTGATCTCTTTCTACTCTTGTCTTCTCAATGTAAATTTCTTCTCCTTGCCATTTAAGAAATGGAAGACAAATATAAAGAAATATAAATGAATAAATGCAACACAAACCTGCTATTTTAGATATCTTTACAAAGCGTATTCATTCTTTGTTTCATTCAAATACTTAAAGAATGCCTAATCTGCATCTGGCAATATCATAGGCACTGGAGATATAGCATAAGCAAGACAAATCATTGTCATTGTAAAATAGATGATAATAAGCAGAGATTTTTTTAAAAAATGTAAGCAACAATTATTTCAGATAAGGATAATCACCAGAGAGAAAATAAAACACAGTAATGCAAAAAGGCACATGTTTGTATGGCAAGGAGGAAGACAACATGAGGAGCATCTCTAATTAGAGCACACAGCGGAGGTAAAGCCAAGAACATGACATTTGAACTAGTACAGATACAATCTCAAAACAATTAATAATATCATAATGTGATGTTAAAAACATTTATTTGAAATTAAATAAAATGCTTCAATGAATACTTTTAATACTAAAGTACATTAAAAAGCAAAAGTATCACTTGTAAAAGGAAGGAAAATCTTTTAAGTTTATTTTTATGTTTGGAAAGTAGTATCAAGATTGTTACATACACGAAGTGAAAAATTAATATAATTTGATACTATAGTGATATATTGTATTTTTCCTTGCCTCTTTGAACAACTTCATCACATATAATGCCAAAATGATGCCAAAATCCCAAGAGAAGGGGTAGGCTTCTAGTTTAAAGATGTTTCATGTATTTACAATATTTGGAAAATATGAAATTAGGGTGAGATTACAAATGTGTAGAAGTATGAATATCTTGATTACATGAGAATGCTAAATACTCTCTTAGGTCACAGATATTAGACTTTTTACAAAAATACACTGAAGACTGTTACTCAATTCTTATCACTTTTGTGAAGCCAGCTCTCAACTTGAGATCTGGTAACGGATATCTATAGGTTTCTAATTATTGCCAGTGAAATCACCCTGTTATTTTTGGATGTGTGCACCCTCCAAATCTCATGTGTTCCCCAATGTTGGAGGTGGGGTCTAGTGGGAAGTGTTAGATCATGGGGAAGGGTTGCTCATGAATGGCTTAGCTCCATACCTTTAATGATGAGTGAGTTCTTGCTCTATTAGTTTACAGGAGAACTGTTTGTTTAAAAGGATCCTGGCACTTCCTCCTCTCTTTCTTGCTCCCTTTCTCACCATGCTGGCTCCCCTTCACCTTCCACCATGATTGGAAGCTTTCTGAGGCTCTCATCAGAAGCTGATATTAGCATTGTGCTTTGTGAATAGCCTGCATAACTGTAAGCTAAATAAACCTCTCTTCTTTATAACTTACCCAGTCTCAGGTATTTCTTAATAGCAATGCAAATGGACTAATACCCACTCATTTTGTTTATTTTTGAAAATGTAGGACCATATTTTAGGACAGATGTGGTGGCTCACATCTGTAATCCCAGAACTTTGGGAGGTCGAGGTGGGCAGATCACGAGGTCAGGAGAGCAAGACCATCCTGGCTAATACGGTGAAACCCCGTCTCTACTAAAAATACAAAACAAAACAAAACAAAACAAAACAAAAAACAAAAAAAAACTAGCTGGGCATGGTGGCGGTTGCCTGTAGTCCCAGCTACTCAGGAGGCTGAGAGAGGAGAATGGCGCAAACCCAGGAAGTGGAGCTTGCAGTGATTCAAGATCGCGCCCCTGCACTGCAGCCTGGGCGACAAAGCAAGTCTCCAACTCAAAAAAAAAAAAAAAAAAAATGTTGTGAGCATAAAAATTCTATGCTTAAAAGGCTTTAAACTAAACACTCCTGTTAACTGATAAGTGCTTTTCAAAGTGTTTCACTGAAGTGTCTGGAGTTGCATTAAAGATTTAACATATATGTCTGAGAGTGGTCTTTTTATGCGGTATATTTTAGGTCCAGTGAAATGCACAAAATTATGTGTACAATTCAAAATATTTTGAAAATATCTTCACCTGAATAACTCATATTTCTATCAAAATGTAAAAATATTTTCATCATTTAAGAAAGATTCATTATACTTCTACCTAAACTGCATATTTACCCCTATTCTATCAAAAAACTACCACTGTTCTGATCTCTTAAAATCATTTGCTTCATTATTACTTGACTGTAAGAGAAATTCATTTAACTGCAGAGTGTCTGGCATCTTTTGAACAGCTGAATAACTTAATATTTTTGAGATTCATAATTTTTGTGTGTATTAGTAGCTTATTACATTTTTGTTTTAATTTCCTAAGTCTTATTTGACTATATGGATATACAACCATTTGTCTAGGCATCCTTAGTTGATAGATGTTTAATATTTGCTCTCTTTAACAATTATGAATAAAGTTGTTATGGACATCATCTGTATTAATCGGTTCTTACACTGCTGTGAAGAAATACTCAAGATTGGGTAGTTTATAAAGAAAAGAGGTTTAATCAGCCCACAGTTGCGCGTGGCTGGGGAAGCCTCAGGAAACTTACAATCATGGTAGAAGGCATCTGTTAACAGGGTGGCCAGAGAGAGAATGAGTGCCAGTAGGGGAAATGCCAGAAACTTATAAAACCATCAGATCTCATGAAAACTCACTATCATGAGAACAGCATGGAGGAACCGACCCTATGATTTGATTACTTCCCATCAGGTCCCTCTCATGACACACAGGAATTATGGGAACTACAAATCAAGATGAGATTTGGGTGGGGTCATAGCCAAATCGTATCAACATTCTCATGCACTTTTTTGTGTATATATGTTTTCCTGTCTCCTGTTTAAATATCTAGGTATGAAATAACATGGTCTTCAAAATAACTTTGTCTACTTTTAAGAAAATCTGAGAAGTTAATTTCCAAAATGATTTTACCATTTTATTCTTCCATCACTAACTTCTACATTCATACAAACATTGAGTGTTACTAGACTTTTCTAATTCTAGTGGGTATGCAGTGGTGTGTCATTGTGGTTTTATTTGGCTTTGTCAAATTAATTGTAGATATGTTCCTTTCATCTGTAGTTTGTTTATTGGGTCCTCAAAAAAAGAAAGAAAGGGAAAAAAAGAGAAAGAAGGAGAAAGATAGAGAGAAAGAAAAAGAAAGAAAAGAAAAGAAAGGAAAGAAAGAAAGAAAGAAAGAAAGAAAGAAAGAAAGAAAGAAAAAGAAAGAAAGAAAGAGAGAGAGAGAGAGAGAGAGAGAGGGAGGGAGGGAGGGAGGGAGGGAGGGAGGGAGGGAGGAAGGAAGGAAGGAAGGAAGGAAGGAAGGAAGGAAGGAAGGAAGGAAGGAAGGAAGGAAGGGAGAAAGAGCGGGGAGGGAGGGAGGAAGGAAGGAAAGAAAGAAAGAAGGGAGGGAGGGAGGGAGGGAGGAAGGAAGGAAGGAAGGAAGGAAGGAAGGAAGGAAGGAAGGAAGGAAGGAAGGAAGGAAGGAAGGAGAAGAGAAGGGAAAGAGAAACAGAGAGAGAGAGAGAGAAACAGAGAAAAAGAGAAAGGAAGGAAGGATGTTTGCTTACCATGAGACTAGGAAGATACTTATGTTTTCTTGTAGAAGTTTATATTTTTAGCCTATGTTCCATCTCAAAGTAATTTTTACTTACTGTGTGAGGTATAAGTTGTCGTTCATTTTTTTATTATACTTTAAGTTCTGGGATACATGTGCAGAACGTGCAGGTTTGTTACATAGGTATACATGTACCATGGTGGTTTGCTGCACCCATCAACCCATCATTTACATTAGGTATTTCTCCTAATACTATCCCTTCCCTAGCCCCCACCCCCAACACGTCCTAGTGTCCGATGTTCCCCTCCCTGTGTCCATGTGCTCTCATTGTTCAACTCCTACTTATGAGTGAAAACGTGCAGTATTTGGTTTTCTGTTCCTGTGTTAGTTTGCTGAGAATGATGGTTTCCAGTTTCATCCAAGTCCCAGCAAAGGACATGAACTCATCCTTTTTTATGGCTGCATAGTATTCCATGGTATATCTGTGCCACATTTTCTTTATCCAGTCTATCATTGATGGGCATTTGGGTTGGTTCCAAGTCTTTGCTATTGTGAATAGTGCTGCAATAAACATATGTGTGCATGTGTCTCTAGGGTAGAATGATTTATAATATTTTGGATATATACCCAGTAATGGGATTGCTGGGTCAAATGGTATTTCTTGTTCTAGATCCTTGAGGAATCACCACACTGTCTTCCACAATGGTTACACTCCCACCGGCAGTGTAAAAGCATTCCTATTTCTCCACATCCTCTCCAGCATCTGTTTTTTCCTGACTTTTTAATGATCACCATTCTAACTGGCCTGAGATGGTATCTCATTGTGATTTAATTTGCATTTCTCTTATGATCAGTGATAATGAGGTTTTTTTCATATGTTTTTTGGCCACATAAATGCCTTTTTTTTTTTTTTTTTTTTTTTTTTTTTTTGCAAATTTGTTTAAGATCTTTGTAGATTCTGGATATCAGCCCTTTGTCAGATGGATAGATTGCAAAAATGTTCTCCCATTCTTTAGGTTGCCTGTTCAGTCTGATGATAGTTTCTTTTGCTGTGCAGTAGCTCTTTAGTTTGATTAGATCCCATTTGTCAATTTTGGCTTTTGTTGCCATTGCTTTTGGTGTTTGCTCATGCCTATGCCCTGAATGGTATTGCCTAGGTTTTCTTCTAGGATTTTTATGGTTTTAGGTCTCATGCTAAGTCTTTAATCCACCTCGAGTAAATTTTTGTATAAGATGTAAGGAAGGGGTCCAGTTTCAGTTTTCTGCGTACGTCTAGCCAGTTTTCCCAACACTATTTATTAAGTAGGGAATCCTTTCCCCATTTCTTGTTTTTGTCAGGTTTGTCAAAGATCAGATTGCTGTAGATGTGTGATGTTATTTCTGAGGCCTCTGTTCTGTTTCATTGCTCCATGTATCTGTTTTGGTACCAGTAGCATGCTGTTTTTGTTACTGTAGCCTTGTAGTATAGTTGGAAGTCAGATAGTGTGATGCCTCCAGCTTTGTTCTTTTTGCTTAGGATTGTCTTAGCTATACGGACTCTTTTTTGGTTTCATATGAAATTTAAAGCAGTTTTTTTTCTAATTTTGTGAGGACAATCAATGGTAGCTTGACGGGGATAGCATTGAATCTGCAAATTACTTTGGGCAGTATGGCCATTTTCATGATATTGATTCTTCCTATCCATAAGCATGAAATGTTTTTCCATTTTTTGTGTCCTCTCTTATTTCCTTGAGCAGTGATTTGTAGTTCTCCTTAAAGAAGTCCTCCACACCCCTTGTAAGTTGTATTCGTAGGTATTTTATTCTGTTTGTAGCAATTGTGAATGGGAGTTCACTCATGATTTGGCTCTCTGTTTGTCTATTATTGGTGTATAGGAATGCTTGTGATTTTTGCACATTGATTTTCTATCCTGAGACTTTGCTGAAGTTGCTTATCAGCTTAAGGAGCTTAGGGGCTGAGATGATGAGGTTTTCTAAATATACAATCATGTCATCTACAAACAGAGACAATTTGACTTTCTCTCTTCCTATTTGAGTACCCTTTATTTCCTTCTCTTGCCTGATTGGCCTGGCCAGAACATCCAATACTATGTTTAGGAGTGGAGAGAGAGGGCATCCTTGTCTTGTGCTGGTTTTCAAAGGGAATGCTTCCAGCTTTTGCCTATTCAGTATGATATTGGCTGTGGTTTGTCGTAAACAGTTCTTCTTATTTTGAGATACATTCCATCAATACCTCGTTTATTGAGAGTTTTTAGCATGAAAGGGTATTGAAGTTTATCGAAGGCCTTTTCCGCATCCATTAAGATGATCATATGGTTTTTGTAATTGGTTCTGTTTATGTGATGGATTACGTTTATTGATTTGTGTATGTTGAACCAGCCTTGCATCCCAGGGATGAAGCCGATTTGATCGTGGTAGATAAGATTTTTGACGTGTTGCTGAACTCAGTTAGTCAATATTTTATTGAGGATTTTCCCATCAATGTTCATCAGGGATATTGGCCTGAAATTTTCATTTTTTGTTGTATCTCTGTCAGGTTTTGGTATCAGGATGATGCTGGCCTCATAAAATGAGTTAGGGAGGAGTCCCTCTTTTTCTATTATCTGGAATCGTTTCAGAAGGAATGGTACCAGCTCCTCTTTGTACCTCTGGTAGAATTCGGCTGTGAATCTGTCTGGTCCTGGGATTTTTTGGTAGGCTTTTTTTTTTCTTTTTTTTTTTTTTTTTTGGAGAAGTTGTCTCGCTCTGTCACTCAGGCTGGAGTGCAGTGGTGCGATCTAAACTCACTGCAACCTCCGTCTCCCAGGTTCAAGCAATTCTCCTGCCTCAGCTTCCCAAGTAGCTGGGACTATAGGCACATACCACCAGACCTGGCTAATTTTTTGTATTTTAGTGGAGACGGGGTTTCACCACGTTGCCCAGACTGGTCTCAACTCCTGAGCTCAGGCAATCCACATGCCTCAGCCTCTCAAAGTGCTGGGATTACAGGCGTGAGTCACCGCGCCCAGCTGATTGATAGACTATTAATTACTGCCTCAATTTCAGAACTTGTTATTGGTCTCTTCAGTGATTCGACTCCTTCCTGGTTTAGTTTTGGGAGAGTGTATACGTCCAGGAATTTAACTATTTCTTCTAGATGTTCTAGTTTATCTGTGTAGAGATGTTTATAGCATTCTCTGATGGTAGCTTGTATTTCTATGGGATTAGTGTTGATACCCCCTTTATCATTTTTATTGTGTCTATTTAATTCTTCTCTCTTTTCTTTTTTATTAGTCTGGCTAGTGGTCTCTCTATTTGGTTAATATTTTCAAAAAATCAGCTCCTGGATTCATTAATTTTTTGAAGGGTTTTTCGTGTCTCTATTTCCTTCAGTTCCGCTCTGATCTTCGTTATTTCTTATCTTCTGCTAACTTTTGAATTGATTGTCTCTTGTGTCTCTAGTTCTTTTAATTGTGATGTTAGGGTGTTGATTTTAGATCTTTCCCATTTTCTCCTGTAGGTATTTAGTACTATAAATTTCCCTCTAAACACTGCTTTACCTGTGTCCCAGATATTCCGGTACGTTTTGTCTTTGTTCTCATTAGTTTCAAAGAACTTATTTATTTCTGCCTCAATTTTGTTATGTACCCAGTAGTCATTCAGGAGCAGGTTGTTCAGCTTCCATGTAGTTGTGCAGTTTTGAGTGAGTTTCTTTTTTTTTTTTTTTCTTTTTTTAAATTAATTAATTAATTTATTTATTTATTATTATACTTTAAGTTGTAGGGTACATGTGCATAACGTGCAGGTTTGTTACATATGTATACTTGTGCCATGTTGGTGTGCTGCAACCATCAACTCGTCAGCACCCATCAACTCGTCATTTACATCAGGTATAACTCCCAATGCAATCCCTCCTCCCTCCCCCCTCCCCATGATAGGCCCCGGTGTGTGATGTTCCCCTTCCTGAGTCCAAGTGATCTCACTGTTCAGTTCCCACCTATGAGTGAGAACATGCGGTGTTTGGTTTTCTGTTCTTGTGATAGTTTGCTAAGAATGATGGTTTCCAGCTGCATCCATGTCCCTACAAAGGACGCAAACTCATCCTTTTTTATGGCTGCATAGTATTCCATGGTGTATATGTGCCACATTTTCTTAATCCAGTCTGTCACTGATGGACATTTGGGTTGATTCCAAGTCTTTGCTATTGTGAATAGTGCCGCAATAAACATACGTGTGCATGTGTCCTTATAGCAGCATAATTTATAATCCTTTGGGTATATACCCAGTAATGGGATGGCTGGGTCATATGGTACATCTAGTTCTAGATCCTTGAGGAATCGCCATACTGTTTTCCATAATGGTTGAACTAGTTTACAATCCCACCAACAGTGTAAAAGTGTTCCTATTTCTCCACATCCTCTCCAGCACCTGTTGTTTCCTGACTTTTTAATGATCGCCATTCTAACTGGTGTGAGATGGTATCTCATTGTGGTTTTGATTTGCATTTCTCTGATGGCCAGTAAAAGAAACTACCATCAGAGTGAACAGGCAACCTACAGAATGGGAGAAAATTTTTGCAATCTACTCATCTGACAAAGGGCTAATATCCAGAACCTACAAAGAACTCCAACAAATTTACAAGAAAAAAACAAACAACCCCATCAAAAAGTGGGCAAAGGATATGAACAGACATTTCTCAAAAGAGGACATTCATACAGCCAACAGACATATGAAAAAATGCTCATCATCACTGGCCATCAGAGTATGTTAAAGGAGTTGTAGAGTACAGCCTGACTGTTTCACAGGGTTTCTAGAAATAGAACAGGTAGTAGAAACCGAAGTGAGAAGAAAAAAGAGCTAACACCAATGAGGACCTTCTGTCCCCTTCTTTTGCTGACTGCCACCACCTCACCCAGACCTGCATTTTCTTTCTCCTGGGAGTTAGCAACAGCTTTCCAGCTGTTCTCTTCTCTCTACTTCCCCCATTTATTTTCGCATAACTTTCTGTCCCAGTTTCATAACTCTGTCTTCTTATGATCTTTTCCCTTTAGTTTTTAGATGATTTATACATACTTAAAAATCTTCTTCAGATTGCTTTATTGTTTCTGTTTCCTCAATTGTGAAATCTTTCATTAGGTTGTTGTCTTTTTAATAGCCCTCTTCTTACAGCTGTGGGTTTTCTCCCCTGTTTCTGATCTTTGGATACTTTTATCTTGATTTTTGAGCACTATAGTGTAGCTTACACTATTTTTTAGGTGTGCGTATTTTGCAGTCATTACTCTGTGATTAGACCAGCATGAGGGGAGCTCCTCTGTGTGTGAGGCCTCTCTGTCCATTCTCTATGCAGCAGCAGCCAGAGTCACCTTTCTTGATTTTTTTTTTCTTTTTTTTTTTTTGACATAAAGTTTGGCGCTATTGCTCAGGCTGGAGTGCAGTGGCACGATCTCAGTTCACTGCAGCCTCCTGTGTTCAAGCCATCCTCCCACCTCAGCCTCCCGAGTAGCTGGGACTACAGGCACATGCCATCATCCCTGGCTAATTTTTTGTACTTTTTGTAGAGATAGGGTTTCGCCATGTTGCCCAGGCTGGTCTCGAATTCGTGAGCCCAAGCTGTCTGCCTGCCCTGGACTCCCAAAGCGCTGGGATGATAGGCGTGAACCACGACGCCCGGCCTGGAGTCACCTTTCTGAAGTACGTGTGTGACCAGCCCGGTCCATTGCAAGGCCTTTCAGTGGCCTTCCTTTTTTTTTTTTCTCAATGTGTTGTACAGGACTCTTCGTTTCTTCCCTGCCCATCTTTCCAGCCTCACCCCTTCCTCGCCACTTGACTGTGTTCCTGTTGTTTTCCATGCTTAGACTGTTCCATTTCCCCTCCTCGAGGCTTCCATGCTTAGACTGTTCTCATTGATGTTAGAAACCCTCCGCTGTCTGGGATGGTTGCCCTGTAACCCTCATAATTTGTTTACATATGTTTCTCTAAAATCAGTCCATGTCCTCCTGGGACAGTTTTATATCCCCAGTGGCCACTGCAGTGCCCAGCACAAGAAACACACAAGGGAGTCTTCTTGAGTTACTCCACCTGAGCACCATTCCAGGTGTTTTACATGCTGGCTTAGTTTTGCTTCCCTGGAAAGCAGAGCCTGAGATTCGGATTAGAGTATAAGGGATTTGTTTGGGATTTGACATCAGGGAGCAGGAATGAGGGCTCAGGGAGAGTAAGACAGGAATGAAAGCAGAACCAATAAGGGTGCAGTAATGATCTGGTTACTGCTGGGGACCCTCTAAGGGACTGTATATTACTATGCCTGTGTGGTCCGTCTGAAGGATGGGAGACTGGGACATTTACGCAACAGCTGTCTTCTCCCACTGGTTGAGAGTTTCCCCAGAAATGGAAACTGTTTCACACTTCCACACTGCTTTACTGGCTTGCTCATAGAGCTTTGGAAAAAGCCCCAAGGCAGCAGAGATATAGAGGGTGTTTGAGGTGGGACTGTGTCTATGGGAACTGTCCACGCAGCAGCAGCTGAAGTCAGAGGTGTGCCAAGGGTATGTGACAAGGAGCATGGAAAGTATCTGCTGCCTATACACTTATCTCGTTTAATCCTCATAGCTGTCTTGTGGAGGAATACTTATCTTCTTTTCAGAGAATTGCGGAGTTAGAATATGAAGGGATTTGTATCTGTCTTCAAAACCAATGCATTTTCTACTATGCCTGTATACAGATATTCCTTCATTACCACCTCTTTGTTAAGCACCCATTGTGCACCAAGATGGATTAGGTCATCGATGGACTAGCCAGGTTGGCCAGATTAGTCTAAAGCCATACTTGCTCCTGGATATAGAAATGGGGCCAGGGCTAGGAGGTTGGCTGGCGGGGTAGAGTCAGGGAGGACCCTGTAATTGTCATGGACACCTTATAATCCTGTTTTTTTCTACCTGGGCCCAGCCTGCATTCACATATTCATGTGACCCACCCACTTGCTGTGTACCTTGTGTCAAATTAATTCTACTCTTCTTATCCTTGAAATGACATGGTAGTACCTGCCTTGTGTGGTTGCTGTGAGGTTACACGGGATAAAATACTGGATGTGGGTCCTGGCACGTTGTGGGTACACACTGTATTTAGTTTTGATGGAATCTGGGCAACAGTAGGTGGGGATAACTTGGGATACTGGCTAGGGGACAAGGCCTAGCAGAAAGCTTGATTCTTCCACTTCCTTCCCTTTTGGAAAAACAGGCCAGACCTTCTGAAAGTGGTACGGGAACTGCTTCTGGGACATCTGTGCTTGACAGAGCAGGAAGTTTCTGGAGAACACCTTGGTGGTAAAACTGAGAAGACACCCAAGCAAAAAGGTGAACTTGTCCATTTTGTCCAAACCAACTCATTTTCCAAGCCACATGATGAACTGAAGTTGTCTTGTGAGGCCCAGCTAGTAAAGGCAGGCGAAGTGCCCAAGGTGGAGCTGAAAGATGCCTCAGTGCAGACTGTGGCCACGGAGGGCGACCTGCTCAGAACCAAGCACGAAGCAGTGAGAGAGGCTTGGGAAGAGAAACCGATCAACACTGCACTCAGAGCAGAGCATCGGCCAGAGAACCTGCACGGGGTGCCTGGGTGGCAGGCTGCCCTCCTTTCCCTCCCTGGTGGGACCAATAGAGTAAGTTTTTCCATGTATTAATTATGTACTTACTTTATACAAACAAAAAACTTTAAAAATCACCTTTAATCTTACCACTTTCTTCCCATTTATATGATGAGAATGTCCAGTGTCTCTCTCTGCTTGCACTTACCCTAGCCTCCACCCAGAGCTGTGTGTCCTCGCTGACCTTCCCCTGGCTCTCCTTCCCCTCACTCCCTTTGTCTGTCTTCCTCCATCTCAGCCCTAATTTATCTGTATATTGTGACATTTATGTGTTTTCCTTAGAAAAAACACATGTGAAGTCTTGTTTATACATCTGTCTATAGCTGTCTATTTCATGTTATGAGGAACATCTTTCCTTGTAATGGCTACATAAGGTTGCATTGTGGAGATGTCCCAAAATCTATACAGTTTTCATTGTATTGATGAACATTTGCTTTTGCAGGTTGCAGTCAAATGGTCATAACCTGACTTCAGGGATAGGGATGAGAACCTAGGTTTTATCTTGTGCAGACTTTGTGTAGGAGAGGTATTATTCTGAGGGCTTCCTCTATAATCTTTTATCCTGACAACACTCATCAAAGATCTGGAAGCCACACCCCATGTTCCTGTTGTTAACCAGTGGTTGAACTGAGACTCCCACTGTACCTGACTGCACAGCCACACCCTTTCCCTGGATCAGGCTACCTTCCAACCCTGGTGGTGTGAAATGATAAAGTCTGGGTTTGTTGAGTGAATGTTTGCATGTTGATTTTCCTTCAGCTCATATACTGTCTCTAAGCCCTGCACATCCTGTCAAATATGCCAGATTGTTAAAACCAGGTTCTTTTGGCAATGTTTGATTGGACCCTTATGAAAATCCTCTTGAGGTCATGGCTTGAACCCCCCACCCCTGCCACCGTATGGCCAAGAATCCCCATAGAAGGGAGATGTGTTCTGGGAGAGAAGGAAATAGGTCGTGTTTCTAATAGTGGTTCAGTGAAGGCTGTTGATATTCTTGTTTCTGATGGGTGTTTTGTATTTGAGAAATCAACTGTACACACTGCTTTATAGCATCAGAATGGAGAATTAAGTTTATTTTCTGACCACTAAATTACTGCTTTTGCGCATACAAAAGAGAGTTAGATATATCATTAGCAAAATTGCTTTTGATTGTTTTAAATTATGCACCAAAACTGTAATTTCTAGAAAAGGGTTTTCTAAAGATATCAGTAGAGACCAGAGAGAGAGAGAGAGAGACAGAGAGAGAGAGAGAGAGACTGCCGTTATATTAACGGTACTAGAAATGCAAATTTGTGCAGTTTGGCTAGAATATAAATGCTCTCATCTGCCCCAGCTCCTTCAGTTTGTACCTGTATATCAGGAAAACTAGGTGTCTTTTGTTTGTTTGGTTTTTTGGTTTGAATTTTTCATTGTGTGAGAGATGTTATTCTGTGTTCAGGAAAACTGGAGAATTGAATGGACTTAATTTCCCCCAAATATATGAAAATAGATATTTTTTTAGTTTGAAATTATTCTTCTTGTTATGTCTTCAAAAGGAAGGAAACCGTATTTGTTTATTATTGTTATTATTATTATTATTATTATTATTATTTTTTGAGACGGAGTCTCGCTCTGTCGCCCAGGCTGGAGTGCAGTGGTCGGATCTCAGCTCACTGCAAGCTCCGCCTCCTGGGTTTACGCCATTCTCCTGGCTCAGCCTCCCAAATAAGTGGGACTACAGGCGCCCGCCACCTCGCCCGGCTAGTTTTTTGTATTTTTTAGTAGAGACGGGGTTTCACCATGTTTGCCAGGATGGTCTCGATCTCCTGACCTCGTGATCCGCCCGTCTCGGCCTCCCAAAGTGCTGGGATTACAGGCTTGAGCCACCGCGCCCGGCCTTGTTTAATTCTTTTAAGTTACTTCAATCTCTTTGTTAAATGTATCTGACAGAATTCTTAAAGCCTTCTCTGTGTTATCTTGAATTTCTCTCAGTTTCTTCAATATAGCTATTTTGCATTCCCTATCTGAAAGGTCACATATCTCTGTTTCTCTAGCATTGGTCCTCGGTTTCTTATTTTGTTCATTTGGTGAGGTCATGTTTTCCTGGATGGTGGTGATCCTTATAAATGTTCTTCAGTGTCTGGGCATTAAAGAGTTAGATACTTATTGTAGTCTTTATTTTGGGGGCTTTTTGTAGCTGTCCTTTTTGGGATGGCTTTCCAGACATTTGCAAGGACTTGGTTGTTGTGATATAAGCTGTTTCTGTTTTGTGGAGTACCCCAAGCCAAGTGATGCTGTGGTTCTTGCAGACACGTAGAGGTACCATCTTGATGGTCTTGGACAAGATCCAGGAGAATTCTCTGGATTGTCAGACAGAGACTTTTGTTCTCTTCCTTTACTTTCTCCCAAACATACAGAGTCTGTGTATGACTCCTTTCTGAACCACCTAAACCTTGGGTTGGAATAACACAAGCACCCTTGTGCCACCACCATTATGAATGTCTTGGGTCAGAAGACCTGAAGTCAGCACAGTGCTGGGTCTTGCCCAAAGCCTGCTGTAAACACTCCCTGGATACTGCCTTTGTTTGCTCAAGACTCTGGGGCTCTACAATCAGCAGGTGACAAAGCCAGCCAGGCCTGTTTTTGTCCCCTTAGGGCGATGAGGTCCCCAGGCCCTGGATGGGTTCTTAAGTTCCGTCTGGGATTCAGGAACTGGAATAAAAAAAAACCTTAGAAACCTACCCAACATTCTATTGTGTTGTGGCTGAGCTGACACTCATACCACAAGACTCAGTCCTTCCCACTCTTTCCTTCCCTTTCCAAAGGCAGAGGATCCTCACCCTCTAGTCACTGCCACCTCTGACTAGGAAGGGCACTGCTTGGCTACCACTGATGTCCCTTTAAGGTCCAAGATCTCTTAAATCAGCTTGTAGTGAATGCTGCCCAGCCTGGGACTCACCCTTCAGGGCCGTGGGCTTCCCTCTGCCCTAGGCCAGGTACAGAAATGCTGTCCAAGAGTCAAGTCCTAAAATCAGTGACCCAAAGAGCCCACTTGGTGCTCTAGCCCCCTGTGGCAGTGTTGGTACCTAAGGTACAAGACAAATTCCCCTTTAATTTTCCCTATGCTTTTTCAAGCAGAAGAAGTTTTGATCTGTAGACACCATAGCTGGTAATGTTCTGAGTCACACCTGAAGCTAGCAAATCTCAGAGGCTTCCCAAGGCCCTCAGTGTAGTACCTGGGTATTGCTGCTGGTTATTCAGGGCTCAAGAACTCTTCACTTAGCAGGTGATGAATGCTGGTAGGACTGGGTCCTTTCCTTCAAGACAGCAGCTTCCCTTCTGTTCCAGGGTGTGTCTAAAAATGTCGTCTGGAAGCCAGACCCTGGAACAGGGGCTTCACAACTTTGACCCATGCCCTATTCTGCTATGGCTGAGTTGATATCCAAAATGCAAGACAAAGTCCTCCTCACTCTTCCCTTTCCTCAAGCCAAAGGAAGGGGTCTCTTTTGGAGCCACAGGCTGGGAGGCATGATGCTAGTACTCCCTTGGCTGCCCTGGCTGGTGTCTCAGTATGTCACGTGCCCCTTAGTCCACTGTCCCTGGGCTTAGTTCACCACTAGGGCTTGCCTATGAGTTGTAGTCCTTATGGCTTGGACTGCCTTTCAAGTTTACTTAAAGACTAAGAGCACTTTGGTCCTTGGTGGCAAGGTTTCTTGGCACTCAATTTCAGACAGCTGGGATCAGCGATTCTCCTCTGGCTATGGCTGGTTCAAATGCCCCATCTATGGGTAGAGTCAGCTGAGTTTGGTTCTGGTTTCCTTTCTGCTGTAGCAGGACAGCACTGAGTTCAATGCCTCACAGTTGCTGTGTTCTCCCTCTCCCAGTGCCCAGAGGCACTCTCAGCACCATCCATCTGCTACCAGGGTAATGGAAAGGTGGTGTCAGTGATTCAGAACAGTTTTTTCTGTCTCTTCGGTATCTCTGTCAGCAATATGAAGCTAAAACCAGGTACCGTGAATGCTCACCTGATTTTTGGTTCTTATGAAGAAGTTTTATCTATGTAGATAGTTACTAACTTGGGGTCCTTGCAGGGGGAATAATTGGTGGAGTTTTGTCTTCTACCATCTTGCTCTGCCTCCCAGTCTGTGTTGAATTATTAACGGTGAAAATATTGTGACCATATATAGGTGATTATATCTAACAACATCACTACATTTGTGGACTTATTCAACCTTGGACCCTTTAGATATATTGGAAAAGCATATTATTTGTTAAAAAGCTAAAGCTAAATTAAGACTTGCCATGAAATATTTTAATTCTCAAATAAATTTTCTTAAATCTGCTTTTCCAATCCAGAAGAGTGTACTTAGCTATCATTTATTGACAATTTATTATGTACCAAGTGTTTTACATAGGCTAACACATGTAATTATGGAATTAATTAATGAAATAGGTATTGTCCTCCTTATTTTGAAGATAAGGAATAAGAGAGGAAGTAAGCAACTTCTGCAAGTATACACACAGCTCTCAAATGATAGGACCTGGATTTAAACCAAAAATTTGTTTAAATTAAAAAAAAAAATACCCCTAATGTTGAATTGCACAAAACCCCAAACACATCAGTAATTGGTGCTGTGAGTTTAAGCTGTTTATTCAAATACCATTTTTTTTTGTGTGTGTTTGTTCCATTGTTGATTGTTTTTGGTCCTTATCCTATAAAGACAATATAACATAATTTCCAGACCCAAACTTTGGAGCCACACTGCCTGTATCTGAACATCAGATCTTGTGTTTGTTCTCTGCATGAACTTGCATAAAATATGTCAATTCCCTGTGCCTCAATTTTCCTATTTATAAAACTGAGATAATATGCTACCTTATGGGGTTGTATGAGGATTAAAATATTAAATATTTTAAAAATACTTAAAAGAGTTTTCAGAACATCTTAAGAATTCTAAAAGTGTAGGCTATTATTGGTTATGAAGTGCAAAGAATGATGACTATTTTCAATTATTTCAGGTAATTGTGAAGACAAATAAATGGGTTAGTGGCCATTTATGTATCTATGTAATGGAAAGTGTCTTATGACTTAATATATTATTATATCAGTTATTTGCATTTATATGCCAATGGAAAGAAATATAAATTGATGAGATATGCATTTAAGTATAGAGATGGATATAAATACTAAGCTGAGAATGCTTAATATTACTCTTATAAGAAATATTCATCAAAATTTTAAAAATGACTGGCTTCAAGTAAGTCATGCTGGATAATATAGAAATCCTTTACTGGCTTTGGAAAGTAAATTGTAAAAATAAATTACATTATTAAAAATTTTGATACAAAATCAGGACTGAAGATAAAATGTTGAGACATTCACATATGTTTCACCTAATACTTCTTTTTGTTCCTTCTTAAAGATTTTTCGGATGTTTTTACTTCTAACACACATTTAAGATTTTATTTGTACATGTATGTATTGTTGTTTATATACAAACACCTCTATTCACACATCACTTCAACCATCTAATGGTTTGTGGGGATGAGCCACATTGCACATACTTGAAAATAATTTCTTTTAACAAGAGCTATAGGGTGTTTTATGGCTTGCAATGTAGGCAGTGACTCCAGTAGTATGTGGTGCTTCACATTGACTGGGATGCAAACAGATAAAATATGTTTACATTTCCCCAAAGCAAATTATTTGAATTCATGTCCATCTGTATGAAAGGTAAGAACACGTCTAGCTTACAAACACACACTTAATCTGTGTTTATTTTTAAATTTATGAGTGGATAGTTACAGTCTAATCAATCTGAAATCCAAAATGTTAGCCATGAATTCAAAAGACAGAGGCAGAGTGAGGAGGGTGCTGTAGGAGAGAAATAAATTGGAGACTGCCTAATGCAGAATTTCCTATACCTGGATCTTTGGTGTCTGTGACCACCAACAGTGTTTCCTCCACTGAAGCAGTCTGGCTTAAATGTGTCTGGTGTGCGTTTTACCTGACCTGAGAGGTCTGGTAAAGAGATTTATCTGGTAAACGACATAGAGACTGCCAGATTCAACATAAGACTCTTTAAGTATGCAGCAGCATATGCTGCCAGTGGTAGGTTATTTTATTTCTTTTCCTTTTAGCCCTTTCTTTTGAGGATGTTCCAAGAATATTGATTACCTGCATTAAAAATGTGTACTCTCCATGGAGAATTTTATTGCTTCCCTCCCTGTAGCAATTATATGTTTAATGCAGATTATAATAAATATATACAGTAGAGTTGTAGGTTTAAATAAAATTAATTTTCTCAGTGAATCAATCACCTGTTGTTACTTTACAATGAGTTGTTGGCATTTTTACTTAAAATAATGGTAATAATAATAAAAATAAACCTAACACCTTTTGATCAAGAGGTATGGGTACAGTGCATAAATTTACATTATGGAACACATACTATGTGCCAATTTGCTTCTGACTTTATATATTCATTTTAAAATTCATCTTCTTTACCATCTTGAAAAATGAGAAAAATAAAATTGTGAGAGTTAGACATTCTTGATTAAAAGTCTGTCTAATGTAAAATAAGTCAGTGCATTTTTTGTTTTGATTTTTTATAATAAGTATCTTATTTTAGAGAAATTTTAGATTTACAGAAACTTTGTGAAGGCAGTGCAAGGACTTTCCCAATACTCCACATCCAATTTCCCCTATTCACATGTAAAATGCATGTGGTAGCTTCATCACAATTAATTAATTATTCCTGTCCTGTTATTATGAATTAAAGTCCATTCTTTACTTAGATTTATTCATTTTTACATAATGCCACTTTTTTTTTTTTTTTTTTTTTTTTTTTTTTCTGTTGCAGAATCCTATCCAGAATACCACAATAGATTCAGTCATGTCTCCTTAGGCACCCCTAGATGGTGACAGTTTCTAAGATCTTCAAGTTTGTAATGACCTTGGTTGTTTTGAGACAGTATCGATCATGTATTTTGTAGAATGCTCATCAACAGCAGTTTCTGATATGTTTCTTCATTATTAGATTGGGGTTTTGGGTTTTGTGGAGGAAGAACAAAGACATGAAGTGCCTTTTCATCACATCGTATCGAGGGTACATACTATGAACACAACTTATCACTGCTGAGGGTAACCCTCATCAACTGACTGAGCTAGCTTCGTCACGTTTCTCCATTGCAAAGTGATTCTTCTTCTCGTTTTCATACTGTATTCATTGGACGAAAGTCACTACGTACAGCTTGCATTTAAGGGATGGGAAGTTATCATTAATATCTTTGAAGGATATGATGGTTAATTTTATGAGTCAACTTGGCTGGTCCAGATAGTTGGTCAAATATTATTCTGGATGTTTCTGTGAAAGTGATTTTTAGATGAGATTAACATTTAAATTAGTGGTCTTTGAGTGAAGCATTATTACCTTCCACAATGCAGGTGGAACTTATCCAATCAGTTGAAAGCCTTAACAGCAAAAGACTGACCTCTCCTTAGCCAAAATGAATTCTGCCAGCAGACTCAAAATGCAGCTCTTCCGTAAGTCCCCAAACTGCCAGCCTACCCTGCAGATTTTGGATTTATCAAGGCCTCCATAATCTCATGAACCAATTTCTTAAAATCTCTCTCTCTCTGTCATATATGTGTGTGTGTATGTACACATACATATATGTATATACATGTATAGATACACATACATATGTATAGACATGTATAGATACCTATAGACATATGCATATATTCATATATATGTATATGGGTGTACATATATGTATGTATATATGTATATGTGCTTTTGTGTGTGTATATGTACACACACACACACACACACACACACATTTTGTTGGTTTGCTTCTCTGAAGAACCCTGACTAAAACAAGAAGGTACTATCTACATAAGTTATTTGGAATTCTTCTTCAAAGAAGATTTGTCCATTCTCCCCATTCATTTATTCAATAACTTTTTAAAGTCAGTTTGCACTCATAGATATTTATTTTATACTTTAAGTTATAATCTAATAGTACCTTATTTTGTTGTGAAATGTGAATTATCTACACTTACCCAGTTTGAAGCCCAGAGAAATTCAGATAACGAATTTCCCTAACGTCTGTGCCATTCCAAACTTGATACACTTGAAACCACACTGCTAAGAAAAAAAAAAAATATGTATATGTTTATTAGCTAACCTGGATTGGAGTTGCATGTAATTTGACTACAGTTATTCAGTAGGAAGTTGGGTATAAATCAGTAAGAAGTTGGGCATAATTCTGATATGAGGGGTCAGGAGGAGAAGGGTATTTGAGGAAACTGTTTTTACTACCCTGATGAGGAAATCTTTGGAACAGGAAGAAAGACTGCAGTTGAAGACACCATCTGTGTGTATTACAGTTACACAAGGACGTAGTATTGTAAAGATGGACCATAAGAATGTCTTAAAATAACAAAGCTGGAGGCATCTGTCAAAGGTCTAATATCCAGTGTCTATAAGGAACTTAAACAAGTTCATAAGAGGAAAACAAACAACCCCATTAAAAAGTGGCAAAGGACATGAGCTGACACTTTTCAAAAGAAGACATTCATGCAGCCAACAAGCATATGGAAAAAAGCTCAACATCACTGATTGTTAGAGAAATGCAAATCAAAACCACAGTGAGATACCATCTCGCACCAGTCAGAATGGCTATTCTTAAAAAGTCAAAAAATAACAGATGTTGGCAAGGTTGTAGAGAAAAGGGAACACTTATACACTGTTGGTGGGAGTGTAAATTAGTTCAACCACTGTGGACAGCAGTATGGTGGTTCCTCCAAGAGCTAAAAGCAGAAATACCATTTGACTCAGTAATCCCATTATTGGATATATACCCAGAGGAATATAAATCATTCTACCATAAAGACATATGCATGCGAATATTCATTGGAGCACTATTCACAATAGCAAAGACATGTAATCAACTTAAATGGCCATCAGTGACAGATTGGATAAAGAAAAGGTGGTACATAGACACCATGGAATACTATGCAGCCGTAAAAAAAAATGAGATCATGTCTTTTATGGGAACGTGGATGGAGCTAGAGGCTATTATCCTTAGCAAACTAAGTCAGGTACAGAAAACCAAATATTACATGTTCTTACTTATAAGTGAGAACTAAATAATAAGAACTTATGAACACAAAGAAGGAAACAACAGACACTGAGGTCTACTTGAGGTGGGAGGTTGGAGAAGGGAGAGGAGCAGGAAAAATAACGATTGGGTACTGGGCTTAATACCTGAGTAATGAAATAATCTGTACAACAAACCCCTGTGGCACTAGTTTACCTATGTAAAACTTTCACACGTACCCCCAAACCTAAAATAAAAATTAAAAAAAAAGAAAAACATAAAAATAAGCCATGAGCAGCTCTCTGGGCTGTTCTGCCTATGGAGTAGCCATTCTTGTGTTTCTTTACTTCTCTAATAAATTTGCTTTCACTTAAAACAACAACGAAACAAAGTAAAGTGTGAATCTGAGATAAATAGAATTGGAAGAACCTGATGAGAATTGTATATACAAAGTATAAAAAATAATTTTAAAAGGATTCATTTTTAAAATCCCTAAAAGACTTAAAATAAGGTGGATATCTATCAAGTCAGACTAATTGTTTTGTGCATTCTCTGTACCTTTTAGCTTCTCAGCCAGCAGAGTATCATCGCCATTGTTAGCAATAACCCTACTAAAAACAGGACAGTTTCTCCAAGTCCCCCTCTGTCAAAGAATTATCTACATAATCCTGTATATATCAGTTCCCCAGAGCTGAATGTGCTTGATCTTAATAAGGTGTTTAATTGCCTATCCCTAAGTGACAATATGTTTCTTGAAGGGAAGGATAATTTTTGTTTCTCTCTGAATCTACTGCCTATAGTACAAAACATAACACAACAAAAACTCTATTTTGAAGAAATGGGTGCATGAAAGAATGACATTCAAATGCACAGTTTTAGAGATTCTACTTCAATACTGCTGGCTGTCAGTTGTAGTAATTATGTAGTATTTTCACTGTTGCATCCTTACAAATCTAGTGCAAATATGAAACTAAATGTGGTGGGAAATAAACAATAAACAATAGAAATGGGATTCATTTAAAAGAAGCCTGCATGCAAATTAAATAATGCTGATCTTTATAATACTCCTTCTGAGTACTTCTATAAACTGCTTCTCTTAGTCTTAAAAATAGAATTTCTCTCTACTGACAATAATACATTATACAGAATAGATCTCATTTTGTCTCATAAATATGATATTTGTTTGTACATACACAAAAATTAAAGTGAGAAAGATGTCCCTGCATATAATATGCAATTGCTTAGAGAAGTGATGAGAAGTGGAGCTCTATGGACATATTAAGTGCTATGATGCTAGGGAAAGCATATGTACTATCCCTAATGACTCTAGATTAACACAATGCAAACTTTAATTTCTAAAAACACAGTAGGGAAATCGTGACATATAATTTCCATCATACTTCCCCTTTTTGCTTTATTTCCACACATTTCCCAAATGAATGCTTGCCTATAGAACTGTCTGTCTTCTATACTGAATGAGAATTGGGCCAGAAAAGAGTTGGTCTGATATTTGTTAAATAAATGTCCTCTACTTGAGCCAGCAGGAAGGGGAGATAGTATAAATGGCTATATGCCATAAAAATGCCACAGGATTTTTCAACTTACCCTCTGAAAATTACTGCTGGAATGAAACAGTCAAAGAAAACCCCATCTCATTAATACCTCGGGACATTTAGATGATTGTCTTGTTTCTATCTGGCCTGTTAACAACTGTGAGCTGGACACATTCAAACATTCTGTTTATTGTTTTTTTTATGACTTCTTTTCTTAGATGAGCGTAGAACATAAATGAGGAAAGCTAGTAATACACATTTTGTCCCAGAACAAAGGCATCACTTAGACAAGAAGAATTACATTTCATTTAAAAATCCACATTATTTACACTGATTTTTAAAAAATTCAGTCGTTATTATCAAACGTATTATTGATCTTTACATTTGAGAAAGAATTTAGTGTTTGGTCATTAAATATTTTAGCAAATGTGAAAATATTATTCAATAAGCATCTGGCCTAGTCATAAAATAAGCATCTGTCTTTTGTTTACAACATGGAATATTTGATTCATTTGAACCAGGTTCACAAGTTCAGATGTTTTTCTGTAATCTCTTTGGACCTACCTGACTTTCAGAGTTGGAATATAAATCAGGTGGGATTAGGCTTCATCACTTTACATACATTCTTCCCTGAGTGGGTTTTGGAATGTGTAAACATGGAATATAGGAACAATAATAAAAGTAGGGATGACAGATGAAAATAACATCACATGAATTGTTACTGATGAAAATCGAATGTTTTTCTCAACTTTGTTTGTCTACCTTGAATCAAATTCTCCTTTAAAATGTAGCATTAATATAGAATCATGCATACCTTCCTATTGTTAATGTAAAACAAAATATCATAATAAAATATTTCATCTGGATTACACATTATACTTTATGGGCCATAATGTCATCTGTTCCTTACAACAGCACTCTTTCTAGGCACAGCATGTGTTATTACACACACACTGATAAGATAAACCTATATTTTCAGGTTTTCCTGAGGTCATGTTTTCACTAACAGTTTGAAGCAAGGATTGAATTGTCATTTTTTATTTGATATGATACAAAATAAGATCTTAGGAGCATTCTTACATTAGATGGCAATTTACTATATCCATGCATACAAACTCCTTATATAATGTTCAAATTTGTTCTAAATTACATTTCCAGCTCATCACTCACTTTTGCCCATGCATCTATCCCTTCACCCAAATGTGTATATTCATATTGCCTGTACTTACTCCCTTATAACAATTACTCTTCAAAATAATAATAACCAGGCTTAATATCTGGGTGATGAAATAATCTATACAGCAAACACCACAACACAAGTTTACCTATGTAAAAAACCTACACTTGTACCCCTGAATTTAAAATAAAAGTTAAAATTAATTAATTGATAATTAATTAAAATTTCATTCTTAAAGAATTACTCTCCTTTGCTCTTAGCTATAAAACCTATGTTTAGGTCTTATATAGCACATGACACCTTCTACCTTCTATTACAGCTGGTCATGTATCTGTCTTACCAGTAGGAAGTAAGTTCTCAGTTGGAATGAGTTTATTCTGTTTCTCTCTGCATATTTATCTCTGCATTACTGAGTATTACTTCTGTGCCAAACATTGTGATAAGTACCTTACATAAGAATATTTGATGAATTTGCATGTTTTACTGATGAGGGACTATGGCTTTTGGGGCTTTAGATCATAGCCAGGCTCAGGAGTCAAATAAATGAAAGTGAATTTGAATCTGAAACTCTTTCTCTTAAAGCACATGCTGTTAACCATACCACTTACTGGTTCTTAAATTGACGAGCGTGAACATAAAGGAAACCAACAAAAGCATTTACAAAATACAAATCAATAATCTGTTTATGTGACCCAGCTGTCCCTAAATCTGGCACTAAAAAACAAGGTCGCCTTTATATTTTAGAAGCAAGGCAGCCTTCGCTCTCATCGTTTCCCACCCTCCTTACTCTTCCCTGAGAAGGAGTCTACGTTTACTAGAGGGCCGGGTCACTGTGCACTAAAATGTTCAGTAGAGGGTGTGGTTCCCAAATGCATAAGGATGGTGCCAGACATCTGGTCCTGCCTTTGCCTCTGCTCACACACCATCTACAGCCTGTCCCTTGCTTCTCTGTTTGTGGGTGGCTGATGGTAAGATTTTAATTTGTGCTTATTGGAGTTGGAAAAGTCCCATTAAGACCTTCAGCTTAGGCCGCACACTTCACCAGAGACATTGGGTTAGCTGATCACTGTTCTCCATTTGCTGTAGTTGCCTTAGAAACCTCCTGGGGAGTAGTAAGTGATGACAGGGGGTTTTGGTTTTTGGATTTCCTAGCCAAGTGCAATTTAATATCACCTCAAACTTGCCGTTATTTATAATACTTAGTTTTTAAAGCCATGATGACATACTGTCTCACCTACTCAAATGATCTTAAAGTCTGATATTTACTTTCCTTTGACCCCTACCTGTTTAATGTTCCAGATTACCATCAGTTAATATGAAGATTCATTATACATTTTGACCTTTCACGAAAGGAAGACAAAGGGAGTAGATTTGCCGTAAAAGTCAAGTCTCGTGTGGCAATGGCAGTCCTGAAGATCAGAGCAAATCACTTCATCATCTCCGTCCTTCCATCCAACCCTTGATAGAACTGTTTCTGTTCCTATGTAAAATGCTATGCAAATGAAATTTCCAGTCACATTTTCTACCCATGTGTATCTCCCAGCCATGATCAAGCTCTTTCATTGTAGAAATTCTTAAATTTCTACCATTCATTGTGCAAAGGAGGGCACTTCTCCAAATAGGACATGCTCAGCCATGGTCCTCCAAGCCAGACACGGTCTGGGTGTCCCTTGTAGCACTCTTTGGTTTGCATTTGTTTCAATTCATTCAAAAATTCATCTGGTGACTTCCTAGGTCACCTTAGAACATTAGAGTGTCTAGCATAGGAGGGGTTCAATATTAGCACATACTCTTTTTTTTTTTATACTTTAAGTTCTAGGGTACATGTGCACAACGTGCAGGTTTGTTACA